>NW_015213645.1:0-1237 GCF_001447785.1 Gekko japonicus | reverse complement strand
TTTAGGGCTTTAAAGGTCAAAACCAGAATTTTGAATTCGCTTTGAGCTAGAGCGGAAGGCATGACATTGATGAGATATGAAAAACCCTGATGCAGTCACTGCTGTGGCTGCTGCGTTTTGTGAGTGAGTCATCTCGGCACAGTCTAAAGGCAGGCCCACATAGACAGCACGTGACTGGAAACTTTGCCTCTGTGTGATTCCACGCCCACATTTGGAGTGGCAAATACACATTTGCAACCCTGTTTGGGGGCACAGATGTGTTTGACTAACCTGTACGTAAGTCAAGTGACTTGGTGCTCACTCTACTCTGATTCTTCATAGCAGCCTATAAAGGTGCAGCTATCTTTTTGCTACTTAGACAACTCAAGGGCTGTTTTGGATGGAGGAAGCATAGCAGGCCTGAAGGCATGATATGTCATAGTAACCCCATTCATGTCACAGTGAATGCACATACAATCTGTTCGGTGTGCATTTGGTTATTCTTTATATGTGCACTGAGTAGTTCTCATGTTACCTTCTGTGAGTTATTCCTCTCTCACTCCCAGTGTTTCCCCCCTCTGCCATAGTCTCAGGGATGCTGAGGTCTTGGAACTGGGAGGGCTGGGCTTACTTCACCCTGGTAGCCTACTCCCGGTCTCTGTCACTCTCTCTCTCTCTGGCCACCATCCACCTTGACCCCTTTTTATCCTTGTTCCCACCTGTCAGTTCCTCCCCTCTCTCCTCTGTTCCTTTGAGTGAGTGGTGGATTCTTTTGTCTGTCTCTCATTTCCACCTTTCCCATTGGTCCTTCTACTGTCCCCCTTAAACCCCTCATCCGTAGCTCCTCCCTTGAGCTTCCTCTGCCTGCCTGTCCTCCTTGGTGTGCTTGGGTGTGGCTGTGCTCTCAGCATCTTTCCTTGCTCTATCCTGAGTTCCTGTCTCAGCTAAAGGTAAGTGTGTATCTCTGCTAGCGTCCTCTCCTTCCCATTCCCTCCTTCCTCTTTCGCTCATCCTGGCCCAGCCTTGTGGGGGCTCCTGCTTTGGGGCTTGGGAGCCCTGCCCTGTAATCCATTCTGTAACCAGGGCAGGCTGTGCGGGTCCCCGGGAGTGCAGAGAGGCGCGGTGGCCTTGCTGCCAGTGTTCCATCAGGCAATGGCTTCTCGGCCAGCTGGGTGGGACGTTGCCAGGGGCTGGCCTGTTTCCCCTTGGCTGGTGTGGGCATGCCTGAAATTTGTAGTACAAATTAATATCCAGTCAA
>NW_015213644.1:0-1234 GCF_001447785.1 Gekko japonicus | reverse complement strand
GAACCAGTTGAAGACGCTAAAGAAGAACATGACAGGAAATCTAGCAGTGAACTGGACTCTGTGTCTTCCGGCGAGAATTCTGCTTCAGAAAAGGGGGCGGCTGCCCCTAAACAAGAATACCAATTGAGGATTAGAAAAGATAAAGCAAAGTGAAGGCTGAAGGACTCTGAATGGTGCCTTAAAGCATGTGATATAAATGATGCTCTTGGGGTTGTCTTTAATCAGTTAAAAATGGTTAAAAAATAAATAATTTAGCTTAATCGACTATGTTCAACGTAATGTAAGCATTTTAGACTAACACTTATATAAGATGATGTAATGATCTCCTATACTTGGGGTTTTGGGTTTTAGTTATTAGTGGTTTTCTTTCCTTTCTTCATAGATGTAGATGTTCCCTCCCTATTTTTTCGTTGTAGTTTGTAGTTTATAGAAAAAGCAATTAAAATCCCGTTTGGGGGGCATAAAAAAAGTCTTCAACAAATTGTGGGTTCTAGACAGCCTTGTTTGGATTCTTGATTCCATTCCAAAATTGTCAGTTCATTGATCTGCATACTAAACCAGTGGTTTCTAAACTGAGTTCTGCAGAACACAAAGGTTCCTCAGAAGCTTATCAGGACTTCCTCATTAGTGAGAAGAACAGTGAAGAGAAGAGCCAAAAAAAAAAGAAACCTGCCCAGTGAGAAATGTGCAGTCCCATGAAAGGATTGGGTGTCTTCTGGGTTGTACTTTCAGTTAACTATATCCACAGCCTTGTTGCTTCTTGTGCAGCAATCATGACTGTTCTCCCCAAAAACACAGCAGGGCCACCAGATATTCTGGGATTTGCTGGGTCTAATGCATCTAGAGTGGTGTGTATGAATTACCCTTCATTATTGTGCAACACAGCTGAGTTGTCAAAGAGGACCTATATCCTTTTTCTAAATCCAACCTAGCATGTGTGTAGGCAAACACTTCCCCACAATGATGCTGCAATATTCAAAATACACATTTGCCTTGTATAGGATGTCGCCTCTTAAACACTGAGCTATATGTTTTCTTTCCAGCTCTGTTAAAAATTATCTTTTTTACATTGTTATTAAATTCCTATTTTAGGGAGTCAGCTTCAATTCAAATTCTTAGAATATTCCTTGTGGGAGGAAAAAGTCCTGTTTCTGTACGAGACAAGATTCCATTGTATGATTTTTTTTTGAGATCCAGTAACTAAAAATGAATTCTAAGCCCACTGATTTAAATG
>NW_015213643.1:0-1209 GCF_001447785.1 Gekko japonicus | reverse complement strand
TATCACTATATCTCCACGGGTCCTTCTCTGACATTCCTGAGAGGAGGAGGTAGTGAGACATGTCTGAGTGAATGTAGATAGCTGCGCCTGGGAACACTGAACAAGGGTACCTCCTCAATAGGCCGATGGGAAGCTTTAGCTTTTCAATCTTCTCACGGCCTTCGAGAAAGTCTGTACTGATAAACATTCTCACCATCTTAATTGTATTGTATTACTATACCTTATTACTATGCAATGCTGATGTATGTATGAAGGCTGGACCAAAGGTCCTGTAGTACCTAACTCTGTAATACCTTTCAGTTCTGGCAATACCTATTGAGATATATGTCAGAGTGATAGAGGTAGCAAGCAGTTACTATAGATCAGTTTGATCTGTTTGTCAGACCTAGCTGTCATGCTAGTAATCATGTAATTACAGCCACGTGTTTTCTAGCAGGTGTTGCTCTTTCAGGGCTTGTTAGAGCAAGTGATTACATCACCTTGTTAGAGATTGGCTGGGGTTTAGCATAATAGCTATCAGCTTAGTAAGATGGATGGGGACTTAGTTCTCATAGACTAAGGCACGGCATGCTGTTCAATAGCCTGTAAATATCTCTGTATATATTCACCTTTATAACTATATAAACTCTCTGTGCACCTTCATTACTGGTCAGTCTCCCGCTTCTTATTTACAACCCCCAATAATACCTCAGTTCTGGTAATACCTTTCAGTTCAGTTTCGACTTGAAAGCAACTTTTCTGACTTCTAAAATAAAGCCTGCTTAAAAGGACTCATTTCATCTGAGAGTTACTGCGTGAGCTGACAGTGTCACACAGGGATGCTCTGGTTTAAGGGCAAATCTCTATGGTTTTAAACTGCATTTTACCATAGAGTTTTGCCCTTAAACCAGAGCATCCCCAACTTGATGTCCCTGGCATGATGATGCCACTTCCAGGATGCCCCAGAATGCCTCCCAAATTGACCTGCTGGAGCGATGAAGAAACCTGGCAACACTAATTCTGGGAGAAAACCAGACCCCGCCTGGAAGGTGGCAACCCTAGGTGCTCACAGGTAGGTTCGGTGATAGGTTTAAATGAATATGTGCAAGCTGGAGTGGAAGCTGCTGCTGGAATCTCATTCATGCTTTTAAACCTCCTTCAGATGTATGAAGAGGGCTACAGTAATCAATCAGTGAGCAGCGAATGAAACACATATGGAATTCTTTGCTC
>NW_015213642.1:0-1240 GCF_001447785.1 Gekko japonicus | reverse complement strand
AGCTAATAAATATTTTAAGTAAATAAATAAGCACAATCTTGAGAGGTTTTTTGTGTAAATGAACAGGTTTAAACAATAGTCTTACTACTTGGGTGACAGTTTTGGATTGCTTGGTTTCTAATACAAAGAAAATATTTGAAATGTTAGGATGTAACTAGACATGGGATCCATTCAGACGGCTCTTTAGAACCGTGCGAGGCACAAGTGGCTGGTGGATTTAAAGGTAATGTGCAGACACAAACATCTGGGAAACATCCCTGTTCCGTGGGCATCCCGTTTTGCCGTGCTTCAGAGCCATACTTAAAAGATACCACCTTAAATCTGGAGTTTTTGGGTCCCGACGGGACAACCGCGGACTTTCATCTGTCTGATCATTCCACCAGCACGCAATCCTCCCGTTGGGGTGGTCTGATGTCAGACCATCCTGAGCGGGCGCGATTTTTAAAAAATCACTACTCAATATGCGCTTAAACACATTTAAAAATGAGGCTGTTAAACCCCGATCCAGCGCCACGAAAACACTTCAATGTTTTGAATGACCCATGAGTTTAAGGACCATTGGTTAATGGGATGGAAGCTGGAGGGAGGATGGGTCTTTTGACTTTTGACATGCAAGATAGTCCCTCCAGTGAGCATGATCTCAATGGCAAGGGGGATGGCCGGGACTCATTTAGTCCAGCCTTGCAAGCGTGGGTCAGAACAGAAAATGAAAGAAAAATTTGGTCGTGCTTGGGCTGTCCTGTTGGTCAGAATTATGGCTACACGTCCCTCACGTGGTGCTTTGAATGTTTGATTCCATGCATGTGTGGATCTACTAGGGCATGCAATCATGCCTATGTGTATGTGCAAAAAGTTTTTTTTAAAAAAAAACCCACTGCGTGCGCCTCCTTCAGTGGACACCGTCTAGACAATCCACAGCGGAAGCAGCATGCAGTAAGGCGATTCCCCGGATGGATGTCTGGTCGTGCAAGGACGGATTTAAAAGATCAGGATCAAAATTGAGCTGGCATAATGGCAGGATTAGCTGCCTGTCTGAATGCACCCATGGTGATAGAATGATCCACATGACTATGGTGTAGTGGTTAGACTCAGACTAGGATCTGGGAGACAGGTTTGAATCCTGACTCTGGCATGGAAACTTGCTGGGGAACCTTGGGCCTGTCAGTCATTCCCTCTCAGCATGATCTACCTCACAATTGTTGTTGTGAAGATAAAATGAATGAGCAGATAATGATGAGCA
>NW_015213641.1:0-1262 GCF_001447785.1 Gekko japonicus | reverse complement strand
GCAAGAGACATTTAGAGGTGGTTTTCCATGGCCTGCTTCTGTGTCGTGACCCTGGTGTTCCTTTGGCGGTCCCCCATCCAAGGACTAACCAGGGCTGGCCCTACTTAGCTTCTGAGATCTGACGAGATCGGGCCAGCCCGGGCCATCCAGGTCAGGGGGCAAAAGACCTACAGAGGCGGTTTGCCATTGCCTGCCTCTGCATAGCAACCGCAGGCTTCCTTGGTGGTCCCCCATCCAAGTGCTAACCAGGGCTGACCCTGCTTAGCTGTCAAGATACAGCCGACTTAGGGCAACCCCATAGGGTTTTCAAGGCAAGGGGCATTCAGAGGTGGCTTGCCATTGCCTGCCTCTGCATAGCAACTCTGGGCTTCCTTGGTGGTCTCCCGTACAAGTACTTAAGAGGGCTGACCCTGCTTAGCTGGCAAGGTACAGCTGAATTATGACAACCCCGTAGGGGTTTCAAGGCAAGGGGCGTTCAGTGGTGGCTTGCCATTGGCTGCCTCTGCGTAGCAACTCTGGGCTTCCTTGGTGGTCCCCCATTCAAGTACTTACCAGGGCTGACCCTGCTTAGCTGTCAAGATACAGCCGACTTACGGCAACCCCATAGGGTTTTCAAGGCAAGGGGCGTTCAGAGGTGGCTTGCCATTGCCTGCCTCTGCATAGCAACCCTGGGCTTCCTTGGTGGTCTCCCATCCAAGTAATAACCAGGGCTGACCCTGCTTAGCTGTCAAGATACAGCCGGCTTATGGCAACCCCGTAGGGTTTTCAAGGCAAGAGGTGTTCAGAGGTGGCTTGCCTCTGCATAGCAACCCTGGGCTTCCTTAGTGGTCCGCCATCCAAGTCCTAACCGGGGTTGACATTGCTTAGCTTCTGAGATCTGACGAGATCAGGCTAGCCTGGGCCATCCAGGTCAGGGTTTTGGAACATTAATTGCATATAAATCACGGTGTAATCAGCTGTTTGTACCTGCTTGTCGCCAGAAGCAGAACTCCTGTACGAGGGGAGACGTTTGAAGCAGCAGAACGATTCCAGGGTCAGAGCACTGTGTACAAAAAAGGTTACCCACGCTGGAACAGGCAAACGTTCACATCGTCTGGTGTCCTCTTTCCAGAAGACGCTCTCCCTCTTCTTCGTTCCCACGGGTAAAGCTGCCTCTGTACCCAGCAGACATGCTTGAAAGGGGAAAATTAAGAGGGACTGCTGTCGCCACAAGCTTCAGGCTGTCTTTAACACATAAGAGTTTGCTGTGGCAGCCACGGGAA
>NW_015213640.1:0-1410 GCF_001447785.1 Gekko japonicus | reverse complement strand
TCATTTGCCCTGAAAGCCCCTTGCTGGGGGTCAACATGTCGGTGTGACTTGACAGCATTTACAGGATATTGGTGCCAATGCAATGATAATGGCATTATCTAGAAAAAACTCCCCAGGTGTTCTTTGTACACCTCTCTTCCCACTACTGGCATCTCAGTTCTGGCTGGGCAAAGGGATTTTGGGGATGTAACTATTTGTTGTTGTTGTTGTTGTTTTAAAAATGGAGTGATACATATCTCAGTATTAAAAATATGTGTTTTCTCCCCTTGGATTAGCTAAATTACAGTTCCTTTGATCCTTTGATCCAGGGTTGAGTGAGTGATAAAATTAAGTTCCCTTCTTTGTACTGAGTAGTTCCAGATGAAAATCTTCATTGTGTTGGGATTGGTCAGCTGCTTATTCATTTTGGATGGATGTGGATTGGCCTCACTTCAGATGATGAGAGGGGAGAAAGTTTACACGTGATCCCCCCCCCCATTTCAAGCAATTTCCCAACCCACTGCTGGAAACCCTTCATGTGGATGGTGTGTGATGGACTCCCAAAAGAGTGGCAACAGTGCCATTCCCAAAACACAACCGACAGGCAAAAGCTTCTCTGAGCCATCACTCCTCAGGTTGTGGGGAAGACTCCAATTCTGATAGCTTCCTCCAGCACCACTGTGTGGCTATATTATTTAAAAGGGCTTTAAAAGGTATAATTCATCCAAGCAGTTTGGTCTTGTGATCATCATCTGTATTTTTAGTAAAGTAAAGGTAAAGGTTCCTTTGCTCGAAAGCCAGTCGAATCCGACTCTAGGGTTGCGGTGCTCATCTCAGTTTCAAAGCCGAAGAGCCAGCGCTGTCCAAAGACGTTTCCGTGGTCATCTGGCTAGCATGACCAAGGCGCACAGAACGCTGTTACCTTCCCACCGAAGTGGTACCTATTTATCTACTTGCAATTTCTTGCTTTCGAACTGCTAGGTTGGCAGGAGCTGGAACTAGAGATGGGAGCTCACTCCATCATGCGGCACCTGAGTCTCGAACTGCTGAACTACTGACCTTCCACAGCCTGCAGTTCAGCGTCTTAACCACTTGAGCCACCGCAGCTCCATATTTTTAGTGTGTTCTTAAATTTTGCGCGGTGTAGTTTACATTTGTTATTCTGGTTTTTGTCCTTATTGTAACTTACCTTGGGTCCGTCTGGAGAAAAGGAGTCTAGAAATATTTCAAATTAATGTTCTGTTACTTTACTGTTTTTACAAAAAATAATAATGGGGGAAGGGAGAAACCCTTCAGTTTCTTTATTTATTTATTTTGGAAAAATGGGGGAGGGAGAACAAGGGGGGGATTAAAACCCAGAACTAAATTAGTTTTTAAAAGAAAGGAAGAAAAGAAGAAAAAAACAAGAAGAAAAGAGATATCTAAAGACAA
>NW_015213639.1:0-1289 GCF_001447785.1 Gekko japonicus | reverse complement strand
CAAAACAAACAATTCCTAAAATAATTTATGTGTTGTGCCTTTAGTATCAGGCAGAAGACTTCAATTGCAGGTTCAGAGTTTTGAGTTCCTGCAGATATTTATTAAAGAACTTGAGAGCAATATTAGCATGGGTTTTCAGGGCCGGAAAGAAACTGTGGCCGTGCAAGGATGGAGCTCAAAAAGGAAAATAATGGTAGCCATGTTAGTCTGTCTGTAGCAAGAGAAAAGAGCAAGAGTCCAGCAGCACCTTAAAGACTAACAAAGTCTGTGGCGGGGTAAGAGCTTTCATGAGGTATTGTTCACTTCTTCAGCTACAGCTAGAATGGGAGTCCACTTGTCCTATTTATTGGAAAGTAGAGAGATTTCAGATGCTGAATGACATTAGCAGGTGAATGACAATAGCAGGTGTGATTGGATTTAGGTGAGATATGCAGAGGGGTGCTAGGCATGGAGCAATCAGCATTGCTAATGAGACAGGAAACCTAGGTCTGGATTCAGTCCAGGTGGATGCATTGTCTTGAGCTTCATTATCAGTTGCCATTCAGCAGTCTCTCTTTCTAATCTCACTTTGAAATCCCTTTGTAAGAGAACTGCTACTTTTAGGTCAGCAATGTTTCCCCACTGGTTTGTGAATGTCATGGTTTCTGATGTCAGACTTGCGTCTATTAATTCTTTGTTGAAGGACTGGCCTGTTTCTCCAATGTAGAGGGTGGAAGGGCATTGCTGACACAGGATGGTGTAGCTCACATTACGGGATGAGCAGAACCTGAGAAGGTATCAGAGTGTGCCCATTCCGAAGCTACTGCTGCTGTAACAGGAGGACACTTGGTTTGGTACCGCTTAACATTTTGTGAAACCTCACAACCTGTCTCATTATGCTGATTTCTCCACGCCTATTACCCCTCTGCATATCTCACCTAAATCCAATCACTCCTGCTATTGTTATTCACCTGCTATTGTTATTTGCCCGCTAATGTCATCCGGCATCTGAAATCACTCCACTTTCCAATAAATAGGACAGATGGACTCCCATTCTAGCTGTATCTGAAGAAGTGAGCAGTGAGTGACTCACAAAAGCTCGTCCCCTGCCAGATATTTTGTTACTCTTTAAGGTGCTACTGAACTCTTGCTTTTTCACATGTGTCGCTTTGTGCTTCGCCATTTGGTGCCCAATATATATTAAAAAATTGTGACTAATTTCCCTTTGGCCCAAATGGATTGAACTGTATTATGCATATCTATCCTATTATGCATTTATGACATTATACACAGGGCTATTTTTGGGCAGG
>NW_015213638.1:0-1403 GCF_001447785.1 Gekko japonicus | reverse complement strand
GTGGGTTTTGGGTTGCGGTTTGGGCACTCCGTCTATAAAAAGGTTCACCATCACTGTTCTAGGAGATGCTCCTGGAGGTTGACAAACCTAATAATCAGGGATTTTATTTATTTAAAACAATTACTAATCAGCTCCTGCCAACCTAGCAGTTCGAAAGCAAGAAATTGCAAGTAGATAAATAGGGACCACCTCGGTGGGAAGAAGATAACAGCGTTCCGTGCACCTTGGTGTTTAGTCATGCCAGCCATATGACCACGGAAACATCTTCGGACAGCGCTGGCTCTTCGGCTTTGAAACGTAGATGAGCACCGCAACCCTAGAGTCAGATTCGACTGGCTTTCGAGCAAGGGAACCTTTACCTTTACCTTTCACCTCAGAACTATCAGTAATATCCTACCGGTCAATGATAGTTAGAAGCATTGGTGTTTTGGAGACAAGCAGAGTCTCCATTCTTCACCCAAGCAAAACATTCCTCCCTTTGAGAAGACAGGCCAGGATCAGAAGATTTATAGGATTAGGAAGCTTCCTATTGGCTCCCAGTGTCACCTGACCCCTGCTGAGCTAGTAACTGGAGTACCGCCTTCTGCTCACGCACCTTCCTATTGGCTCCCAGTGTCACCTGACCCCTGCTGAGCTAGTAACTGTATTACCGCCTTCTGCTCACGCCCCTTCCGTGGGCTACATTGCAGCTTTGAGCAGGTGGACAGGTCAGTGTTCCAGGAAGCCGTCAGAGCATCACGTTATAAAACTGCCTCCGGATCCAGCTCCCAGGGTTCCTTCTTTAAGGCGCCTGTTCCCTTAACAGTAATTTCCCTTTGGAATTTAAAACATTCATACTCCATTTGATGCTCAGTTCAGTTCAATTTATTGCAATTAGCCATTGGCCGTTACGAGGTTACAAAACTCTCAGCGATAAAAAACACAGATTATGAACAAGATATAGGCTAATATCAGAATGTACAAAAATATTGAAAGTCAGTAACAAAATGTGACTAATTTAATACAGTGACCTAGATAATCCCCCTTCCCGTTGCCACCTTGGAACGTATATTCTTTGCAGCGAGAGCAAATAATGAAACTTTGTAAGAAACATACGCATCAGTGTCAGATAACAAAAATGAGAGTTGATCCTCGACTGGGTATACATTAAGACCAGAAAAAATACCTGCTAAAAATTTAGCCTTCGGACTGGAGTACAGTGGGCAAAAGAGGATATAGTGAGGTAAGTCCTCGAGTACGTGGGTGCCACAAATACATAGACGATGAGCCAATGGAGTTTGATTAGAGCGGCCCTCCAAAATTGCCGTTGGCATTGATTGAAACCATAGGGAAGTTAAGGACGCTCCAAGTACATATTTGGAGGTGTTGACTAGATATGGAGTTTTAGTATGGTCCAATTTAAT
>NW_015213637.1:0-1259 GCF_001447785.1 Gekko japonicus | reverse complement strand
CTTTAAAGGTCAATACCAGCACTCTGAACTGGGCCCAGAAACAAACCGGGAACCAGTATAAGGGGAACAAGACTGCTCTGATATGGTCCCTATGACTCATTCCACCCAGAATTCTGGCCTCAGCATTCTGAACCAATTGTAGCTTCCAGACAGTCTTCAAGGGCAGCCCCATGCAGAAACACATGGCAGTAGTCTAATCTAGATGCTACCAGTGCATGTACCACTAATGGCAACACCTTACGCCAACATGCAAACTAAATGACAACCATTTGCGTGGAGGGAAGAAATTCCTAAGTCAAATTGTGCTTTGAGTACGTTTTGCCAGGTTCCACAATAGAAACAGAGAAAGCTTTGGCACATTTCAGGCTCAGGGTAGATGCAGCAGTGGATAACGCCTCTTTACTGAGGTTACCCTGTGAATCTACGTGGACTGCCGAAACTAGGGCCTGTGGTAACCAAAGTTCCCAAAGCTGCCTGCTCTATCACATGGCTATGTAAAGCTCAAGCATGCCTTCTCTCTCATCCTGCTCAGTCCTAGCAGGTGTTTTTAATACTGTAAACTTCAGACAAGCACTCCTTCCTGAAGACGCAAACACATGGAGCTCAGCTTCCAACAAGTGCCAACAGTAAAGGTATTTTGGCAGACTGGCTAGGAACGGATGTTTATCTCTCTTTGATTTCCACCCCCCGGGGTATTGCAATATTCTACACGGTTCCTGCCTCCACTCCTGGACGTAGCCAAAAGGCCAAAAGGTAGCAGGAAGTACTATGAGGCAGAGTGCTGACCTCTTTGACGCTGTCAGCGATGCAAACTGGATGCAGGAATGTGAGCAGCCTACAGAAGCAGCGAGGCATCCATGTTTGCTGGTGTTCAGTGAGAGAAGCAGGCACCAAATCATCAGAAGGACAGCCTGAAAATACCCTTAAGAAAACCCATTTGTGCAGTAGAGAAAACAAGTTCTTTTTGGGAAACTCACAGTCAGCTGGGACTCCCAAAGCGACTGTTCATTTCATATAGCCCAGCAGGCTCTACTTTCTTTCAGGTCTGGCTGGAGATGCTGAGGGGTCTGATATGCATGCAAACGGCACGTGCAGAATTCAACACCACTTCTTATCCTGCTACACTGGGAGGTACCACATCTACTTCTCCCAGGAATCACAACTCTTAACATAAAGTTTATGAGCTCAGGGTGCTGTTCTTGCTTCTGTAAGGGCTTATCCAAACTTCTTAGCAGGATCAGGGCTATTTTTGGGCAGGA
>NW_015213636.1:0-1236 GCF_001447785.1 Gekko japonicus | reverse complement strand
AACAACAACAGCAGCAACAAGAACAATAATAAGCACTTGAACAGAACTGAAGCTGCTACAGCATCCTTCTAGTGTAGAATTTTCTGTTCTTACGGGTGGCAGTTCAATCATCCCTACTGCTTGGGAGATCTTTGAGCTGACCATGCTGGACATTGAACCAGGGACTTCATACATGCAAACATGTCATCTGCCCCCCTGAGTATTCTCTCCAGGGTCTGATCAGACGGCCAATTTGATCCGTTGCCGTTGCTGTTCCCTTATGGATTTGAAGACAGCAACATCGGTCTGTCGTGCCCCAGTCGACTGAGTTCCATTTCCCCCTCCCCTTGCTCCATGTTTCATTGATACCTGAGAAAGTCCGGTCCTGTTGGTCTGAGCCGCTTCCAAAATGGATTTCCCGTCATCTGGTCACCCTGCTGTTCACCCAAGCCGTCAGGCGGGTCTCACTGTTTTCCAGCCACCATTTTCTCCCCCTAGTTAGCAAGGATCACATGACTGTATATACACACCTCTCCCCCCCCGGGGGGGGCTCCTCAAAACCTTGTTTTCTTTTGAAAAACTCTCAAAGAAAGACACCCCTGTTCTGCAGCTTTTTCGTATCGTTTGGGGAAGGGGTAAATTGAAAAGATTAGAGTGAGGGCGGCAGTGAACGCCATATCCTAGCAGTCTCTTCACCACTTGTGTGCTTGTTCTGTGGACTAACTTTAAAAATAAACTGGCCAACAGCTCCATGAACTCCGTATCCCAGCATGCTCATGAGTGCTTGTGGGCATGCTCAAAGGACACACTTTTGAAAAAAAGTCCGACAGGCTGACTTCCCTGCTTGCTGCCGCCTGATCATGCAAGGAGGGGTAAAAGCCCATTGAAGCGTGCTGAAAGGGGTGACTCCGGTCAGCATCCTCTGCCACAAAATAATCTGGTTTAATTTGAGGCGGGGCAACAGTGGATTGAACTGCCCATCTGATCATGACCCAGGATAGACCAGATTTAGATTTAATCCAGATTTAAACTGGGATCCAGACTCCTCCTGAAGTTTTTTTTTATCAAAATACCACAACTCCTTTGGTTTGATTACATCTATTGGGTTTCATTTCTCCTCTGATTTGACACACAGGGTTGGAGCCTACCCGCCTTTCTCCTCAATGTCACTTGAGTCCCCTCTTCACGGTGGCCCCCTTTGCTCGTGGCTTTTGCCACACAGGTAGTCCAAAAGGGCACCCCCTCCCTCTTTCTTGT
>NW_015213635.1:0-1281 GCF_001447785.1 Gekko japonicus | reverse complement strand
TCATTTTTGAGATTGTATCCCAGTACTTCAACTAGCAGGCCTCAAATAGGAAAGCAGCGTAGCAAATAGCCTCCAACGTTTACATCACTCTGATCCGAAGGTAAAATAGCCACTACATTTTATTTATTTATTTTATTTATTTTACGATTTATACCTCGCCCTACCCCACCAGAGCAGGCTCAGGGCAGCTTACACAGGATAAAATCCACAGTAACAATCAAGAGCTCATAAAACATTTGAGAACAATTCATTAAAATGATACAATGTTAAAGTGCTAGCTTTGTCATTTGGTGTTGTAATGATGGCGTTACCGCGTGAGTGCATTCCATAGTTGTTTATGTTCCAGCTCACTGATCTTCCTCAGATGTAGTTGGCACACCTAGGCTATCGGTAACCAACCAGAGACCAGGGTCTACAGGCTGTTGCCATTGTTAATAGTGGCGGCAGCTCCTAGTTCAAAGCCTGGTGGAAGAGCTCCGTCTAGCAGGCCCTGCGGAACTGTAAGAGGTCCTGCAGGGCCCTGATCTCTTCCGGGAGCTCATTCCACCAGTATGGAGCCACCACCGAGAAAGCCCTGGCCCTAGTTACAACTAGCCTGGCTTCCTTGGGACCTGGGAGGGCCAATCGATTTTGTGACCCTGACCGTAGTGATCTCTGGGGATAAACCTTCTGCCTAACATCAGTCATACAGGTTTGTGCAGCGTCTCTTTCCTATAGATTAAGCGCACATCAGTCTACTCTAAAGAATAACCAATCTGCAGCGTAGCACACATTTTCACAAAGCCAGTTCCCGTCCAGACCTGTGGACTGGTGGAAATGCAGGCATGCCTTTGAATAGAGGGCAACTGGTTTTGCCGTGTGAATATGCACCAAAGGCATAGTTAGCAAGATCTCCAGCTGCACGGTTCCCTAAACGCCTAAAAAATGGGCTCTGCCCTCTTACCACATTGCTGTAGAACGACCCTTCCAAATCCAGCTTTCTCCGGCCAATGAGTGTCACCCTGGAGAACAGTTGCTGCCTCAGGATTTTCGCCAGCAGCTCCTTCCCCGTCTCACCTGAGGCACCCAAGATGAAACACGCTTGCTTCTTGGCCCGGAAAGACTCCCGGAGGTTCTTCAGTTCTTCTCTGTTGGGGACAGCCATTCTCTGTGGGGGTTGGGGGTGACAAAACAAGACATTTGTAGATAAGAAAACTACTATCTGAGAGCCTGGCATGAAGTTTCTCAGGTCTCTGAATGTTTGGGCTAAATTCATGGTTAATTTTTGAAGAGAGGTGCCAG
>NW_015213634.1:0-1285 GCF_001447785.1 Gekko japonicus | reverse complement strand
TTCACACAGGCTGAATCTGCATTTGTCTTCCCAGCCTTTTGACTCCGTCTTCAATGAAGCTGTCTACATTTGGTGTCGTTTCCACACCTCAAGAGTGCTAGCATACTTTTGCACGTCCACATATGTTTATCGTCCTTTCGGGGCGGCTCCACTGTCATCGCACCTCTGCGCTGCTTTAAAAGAATCTTCTCCAAACAACGTTCAAACAAGCATAGAGAAAGACGGCGTCACGGCAGCACGAAACTGATTCAAAAATGCAAATGCAGATTCGACCACAGTAAAATCAAGATGGAAAGTGCACGGAAAGTGGATTATTTTGTGTGTGTGACTGCAGCCAGAAGGCCGCTTCCATGGGACATCTTGGAATGATTAACAGCACACCATATGGCTACCAAAGGTGCGAGACTTCTGTTGCAGTCAGTCACCCTAATGACAGCTCAGGAGATTTTCACACATGGCACTAAATGAGCCTTTAACCAAACAGACTCGTTCTTTCAGATTAATTTCTATCCCTTGCCTTTCTCGCTTTCAAGGCGCTATTCTAAGAACACTCCCCTGGGAGTAAGACCCATTGAATAGACTAGTAGGATTCAGAGTAGACCTTCTGAGGACTGCTCTCTTAGAATACGAGGAAGGACTGAGGGACTTGGGAATGTTCAGTCTGGAGAAGAGGTGGTTGAAGGGGGACAGGATTGCTGTCTCTGAACATTTGAAAGGCTGTCAGTTAGAGGAGGGTGGGGAGCTGCTCCTGTTGGCAGCAGAGGAGAGGACTCACAAGATGGGTTTAAATTAAGGGTGGGAAGGTCCCGGCTGGATATTAGGAAAAACTTTTTTACAGTAAGAGTCATTCAACAGTGGAATCAGCTGCCTCGGGAGGTGGTGAGCTCCCCCTCCCTGGAAGTCTTTCATCAGCAGCTGGAAAAACCCTTGTCAGGGATGCTCTAGGCTGATCCTGCACTGAGCAGGGGGTTGGACTAGATGACCTCTAAGGACCCTTCCGACTCTGTGATTCTAGGATTCTACGACATTAAAACAGATCTAGAGTATCGAGCACGTTGGGAGTTATTGTCCCTCTTCTGCCCTCTGTCTTGATTCAACACTGGCTCACAAACGTCACGTGAGAATCTCAAAGACCCTTTTAAATCCCTTGAGTGGAATGGCTTACACTATTTCTGCAGTGGTAGTAGAAATACTAGCAGCCTGGAGAGACCAGACTAGCCTGAGACTGTTAGAGGTTGAAAGCTAAGCCCGATCATCCATGGTTAGTGCTTGGATGGGGGACCAC
>NW_015213633.1:0-1264 GCF_001447785.1 Gekko japonicus | reverse complement strand
TCTATGCAAGCTAAAGACATCAAAGTCACTGGGGACCTCCCACAGATGTTCATCTACATGTCCTCCATGTTTCACCCCTGTTGCTTTGAAGTTTAGTACACATTTATATTAAGTGGACAAAATCTGTCTGGAAATGCATCCATTCACAAACCTTCATGAACTGCCACAAGCAGCTTAAAAGGTCATGGAAAATTTGTGCCAGTTGACCTGCCACACAAACTTCACTTTGTGAACCATGAATTAGCCAAAATTCATCACAAAGTTTAGTTTGTAAGCCAATTCATGCCCATTCCTCATTATGTTTTCACTGAGCAATGTTTGTGACTACAAGGAGATGGGCTGCTGCCAAAAATGGCATCTCTGTGTTGTGTTCTCTTGTACTGGAAAATGTACTGTATAAAACAACATAATACACATTTCCTCACTTCCCATCCAAATCATCGTCTGGCAGGGAGGGGAATGCATCACACAATGACATCACATTACACAATAAAGTTTATTAGTGAGAATTAAAGGAGAATGTGGCACACACAGATACCATTTTTGGTGTCAACTTGAAGTATAGTTCCACCCCCACAAAAGCCTTTTTGAGGCAGTAAGCATGTCTGGAAGTAACGAGACTGAAAATGCTTTGTGACTTGATCCTGGAGGGCAGCTCTTTCCAGGCGAATCTCCTCATTCATTAATTTGTCAGGCCCAACCTCTCTTCTGTACTTTGAAGGTTAGATTAAGACATTTTTATGGGCTGAACTGGGGCTGATGCTGTGATTGTATTGGTTACTTCCGCTGCAGAACTTTTCAAGTTGTATTAGGCAGCAGTGGAGGGGTTTTTTTATTGGCTCCACATTTTGATGTTTATGATTTTACATGGTGGCTTGTAAATAGCCACTCAATTGATCACCTGCAGTGGGTAATAGTAATAATGGACTCCAGGTAATCAGGCAGAACTACTTTATAAAACCTGGCTTCTTTTTTGTTGACTGACAAGAGGATGTGTAGGGCAGGTAGTCTAGTACAGAGTTTTATGGGCTGATAATGTATGGCTTTTTCTGATGGTTTCCATAGGGTTAAATTGTTTTGGTAAATTGTAAGACATAACAGGTATTTGGAGAAACTGGATAGAAATATTGCTATTTTTAATAAAAAGTGTTGAAAAGGAAGTGATGTTGACTGCTCTCCTGGGTGTTGATTGTAACTAAATGGAGTGAGTGCTCATTCAGTGTATTTTGCTCCTTTATCAAGGAGGAGGAGGAGGAGGAGGAGG
>NW_015213632.1:0-1267 GCF_001447785.1 Gekko japonicus | reverse complement strand
CTTTTGACTTTCTACTTTAGCATTCCAGTTACAAGGGTTACGTGGAGTTAAAACAACAACATTCTGACTAGCTTTCTAGACCTACATCGTGCTAGTTTGTTTGCTGAAACTTGTGTGTGAGAAGAAAGGGAGAGTAAATTTACCCCAAAGCTCCCAGCTTTTGTGTACATGACAAACGACATATAGCATCCTCAATAAATTGATCAGCCAATAGTGGCTCCCAAACTTATCTCTTTAGGAATGACACCGAGGGGACTTTTGGTTTATGGTGACACGCAGGCACACACATCTCCCGAACGTCCCGGGGATGCAAACTGCACACCAGCATGTAGGAGGGGGTGCAACGGGTCCTAGCCAGGGGCCTTTTGAGGGGCGACCTCTTCGCCAGCGTGACGCCAGAGAATTGAGGCGCTCCTCTATCCCGAAGGTCCTGCTGCTGAGTGACCGCATGATACTAATGCTGCTGACCGGGACAAGCGTCGGAGATCGGGTGAGAAAAAATGATGCCGAGTGAGGCCGGCTGGCCAACAACGAACTGTGAGTCGGGTTGAAGTGAGCATGAAGATTTAAAAAGAAAGCTGCCCCCCTTAAAGAGTGACGAAAAGTGAGTGGGGGAAACATGGTAATAAAGAGGGGACAGTGGAAAAATAAGCATCTAAATCTGTTTTAAGAGACTTACCAGAGCGCAGATAAGTGTATGGGCGAATATCAGAGACTTTAGGAACTTTAAGAAAAGTAAATAATCCAAAAAGATAGCATGGAAGAAACCAGATTAAGATTGTTGAAAACAAAACTAGTGGGCAGTCCTCTGTCTGTTGAAAGTGAAACTAGTGGGCAGTTCTCGAACGGAAGAGACCACTGAGCTTTCTAAACTGTTGACAGATTCCTTGTCAGAGCTTGGCATCACAGCAGCTACAATTGACTAAATCCTTAAATGCAATGGAGCAAATGGCAGAGAAGATGAAGAAAATGCGTGCCAATACTACAAAAGTCAAGAAAAAGGTGCAAAAGGCTTCCGGTTTGGTCTCTGCGAATGGCGGACGCAACCTCGGGACGCTCCCAAGGGCATCTTCGCCCGCCCGCAGCCAAGGGGGGGATCTGCGCAAGCGAAGACCTGGACGAGCCCCAGAGGGGCTCCGACTCGGGGCGCGCGAGAGGAAAAGCCTCTTTCTCGACCGAACGGTCGGAAATTGAGGCTCCTCTCATGCCCCAATGAACCTCGCTGCGCCCGCGGCCCTGCACAGGGCTTAGCGGAGCCGCCAGACGC
>NW_015213631.1:0-1249 GCF_001447785.1 Gekko japonicus | reverse complement strand
TTTATCCACACCATAGCTGAGGCTTTGTAATATAAATGCCAATCTGGCAAGCCGAGACCACCTTTCTCTGTCTTTTCTTGCATAACTTTCAGTTTAAATCTGGGTTTCCGTGCTTGCCAAATAAAAGATGAAACCATTTTGCCTAGTTCTTTAAAAAAAATTGGTTCTTAATAATAGGTAATACTTGAAACAAGAACATAAGCCTTGGGAGGATACACATTTTAATAGTTCCCACCCTTCCCAACAGTGATAAATGTAGATCCTTCCAGCTTTCTAAATCATTTTTGATTGCAGTCAAGGTTCTTTTATAATTATTTTCGAATAAAGCGCTACATTTATTCGTTAGCCAAATTCCTAAATACTTAACTTTTTTACTTATTACAAACCCAGACCTTTCCACTAACAAATCCTCAGTTTCTTTTGAACAATTTTTCGTTAATATTTTAGATTTCTGAAAGTTTATTTTTAGTCCTGCTACTTGCCCATATACGCGAAGGGTGTTAAGTAAGTACTCAATCGAATCTAAGGCTTCCTCTAGAATAAATACTAAATTGTCAGCATATGCCTGAAGCTTGAATTGCTCTCCTTTCACCTTCAGCCCTTTAATCTGGGGGTCCGCTCTCACCATGTTGTTTAATATTTCCATTGTAAATATAAATAGTAACGGGGATAGCAGACACCCCTGCCTCGTACCCTTTTGTATTGGAAATTTTGTTGTGGCGTCACCATTAATTATTATCTTGGCTTCCTGCTGTTGATAAATCGCCTGTATCATTTGCAAAAACACTTCTCCACAGTCCCAATGTATCAAATTTCTTTTTATAAACTCTCAGCTAACATTATCGAACGCGTTCTCTGCGTCAATAAATAAAAGGGCCATCTGTCTTCCGTAGTCGGCTTCATAAAACTCTAGTACGTTAAGGATTGCCCTCACATTATTCCTGAGGTGCCTTTGTGGTAAAAAAAACCTGCTTGATCTAGATGTACTGTTTGCTGTAACACTTTTCTAAATCTATTGGCTATAATTGTGGCATAAATTTTATAGTCAGTGTTGAGCAGTGAAATAGGTCTATAATTCTTTATGAGAGTTGGATCTACTTCTTTCTTTGGTAGTAATGTGATCAAGGCCTCTTTCCATGTTTCGGGAAACCTGTTCTTTTCCAGTATATTTTGAATTGTCGACTTCAACGGTAAATCTATTTCATTTGCAAGAAATTATCAGTTACTATTCCGCACTTTTTTCATCTAG
>NW_015213630.1:0-1355 GCF_001447785.1 Gekko japonicus | reverse complement strand
TCTAGGATGTCTTTGCAAAGCCCCCCTTTCACTGGCTGTCAGGTTTTAGCAAGCATTCACTTTGTATTTGAAGACCAAGTTATAGATTTTGTCTTCTCCTCCTCCCCACAAGCTCTGGGACTCCTGAGGTGAGTTGGGGGCCAGAGGTTACCAAACAAGGTCGCTGCACTTGTACCTAGGGTTGTCAACCTCCAGGTGGTAACTGGAGATCTCCTGTGATTACAGCTCATCTCCAGGAGACAGAGATCAGTTCACTTTGGAAGGTGGACTCTAGGGGTGATATACCCCACTGAGGTCCCTCCCCTCCTCAAACACCACCCTCCTGAGCCTCCACCCCCACAAATCTCCAGGTATTTTCCAGCCTGGAGCTGGCAACCCTACTTGTACCAGTTCTGTGCAGGCACACCTTGTCATGGAGGAGAGACCTGCCCCTTATGAAGTGTTCTCTGCAATAGAATTCTTAGTGGCACAGGATGTCTATGGTTAGCTACTGAACACATGAAGCTGCCTTATGCTGAATCAGACCGTCGGTCCATCAAGGTCAGCATTGTGTATTCAGACCGGCAGCAGCTCTCCAGGGTCTCAGGCTGGGGTCTTTCACATCACCTACTGTCTGGTCCTTTCAACTGGTGATGCCGGGGATTGAACCTGGGACCTTCTGCATGCCAAGCAGCTGCTCTACCGCGTAGCCATGGCCCCTCCCCAATGATATTGTGCTATCATGTGTAATAGCAATTATTTTCTAACTGGATTTTTCTGTGTTGACAGGACAATCCAGGTCCACAAATGATTGCTAGAGTGACAGAGCAGCCAACCTCTTCTATAAAGTGAGCTACTTCTGAGTAATGGGAAATATTCCAAAATACACCACCCCACACCACACACCTGGCATGTTACCAAGTTTTGTTCTGCCCTAGAAATAGAATGGCCCTGACCTCGATGGCCCAGGCTAACTTGACATCATCAGAGGTTGGAAGCTAAGCAGGGTCATCCCTGGTTAGCATTTGGATGGGAGACCATTCAGGAACACCAAGGTCCACAATTTAATCTGGATCCAAGCAGTGTTCCCTCTAAGGTGAGTTAGTGTGAGCTAGCTCACACCTTTTCAGCCTCCGGCTCACACATTTTTATCTTAGCTCAGGAAGGCTGGCTCCACAGCAAACTAATTTATGCAGCAGCCAAATCGCTCACTCACAGCTTTAATGCCAGTAGCTCACAAAGTAGAATTTTTGCTCACAAGACTCCACAGCTTAGAGGGAATATTGGATCCAACCCATAGGATTTTTCTCTGTGACTGTGAGTTTCATTTAGGGTGCCCTTCATTATTCTGTTTGGTGTAGTGGTTAGGAGCGCAG
>NW_015213629.1:0-1455 GCF_001447785.1 Gekko japonicus | reverse complement strand
CAGAAAGGATGGGCAGGCTTTCCCCCACTCCGACACTTAGGCTGCGATCACACACACTCAATAATCCACTTTCAATCCACCTTCCAACACCTTCCAACAGGATTTTTACTGTGTGAAAGTGCACTGGAAGTGGATTGAAACTGGATTATTTTGTATGTGTGACCGCAGTCTTAGGTAACCCCCCACCCTTTGGCAACAGTGCGGCCACACCCACTAAATAGTCCACTTTCAATGCCAATGCCAATTCACACAGTAAAATCCAGTTGGAAAGTGCATGGGAAGTGGATTGAAAGTGGATTATTCAGTGTGTCTGACCACAGCCTAAAATTAAGGGTCGAGGATTGAGAGTTTTCCCTCCACTGATAGAGAAAAAGGGCAGGATGAAGATCATACGATCAAGAGCCACAGGCTGATTTCACACAAGGAGCTGCACCACCATTGCGCCTCCCTTTGCCCCGTTTCCATCGGTCAATTTCCCACTCAAAGCCGTGCAGCTGCATTTTGACCCGCGGTTTATGTACTACCCCTATGCTGATCCTATGCTGCAATGCCCTTCCCTCCTTCCATTCCAAGAGCCAGCTACAGTGTAGTGCTTAATCTGGAGAACCGGGTTTGATTCCCCACTCCTCCACATGCAGCCAGCTGGGTGGCCTTGAGTCATTCGCGGTTCTCTCAGAGCCCTCTCAGCCCCACCTACTTCACAGGGTGTCTGTTGTAGGGAGAGGAAGGGAAGGAGATTGTAACCTGCTCTGAGATTCTTTTGGGGGAAGTAAAGGGTATGGTATAAAACCAACTCTTCTTCTCCTCCTCCTCCTCCTTCTCTTCCTCCTCCAACCAGGAGTTGGAACAGCTAATCTTCCTTGCCCTCTCCTCAGCCGTGTTTCTAAACAGTACATGCACTACAGAGCTTTCTGAACTCTCCTGACATTCTTTTCTTTCTGCAGGCAACCAGAAATAATGGCTGAACCCATACAAGAGGTTGGGAAGCCCCATGGATAAAGTTGCCAGGTCTGTCGGAAACACCAGTGAGGGGATGGGGGACGTTCCAGGAGCGGGAAGTGATGTCACATGATGTGCCTACATCACCTGGAAGTGACTTAGAAGAAGAAGAGATTGGATTTATACCCCGCCCTTCACTGCCCAAAGGTGTCTCCGAGCGGCTGACAAACTCCTTTCCCTTCCCCTCCCCACAACAGACACCCTGTGAGGGAGGCGGGGCTGAGAGAGCTCTGACAGAAATGGCTCTTTTTCAAGAACAGCTCTTATCAGAACTACTGGTCATCCGGCCAGGTGCAAGTGGAGGAGTGGGGAATCAAACCCTGTTCTCCTAGATTAGAGTCCATGCACTTAACCACTACACCAAACTGGCTCTTCTCAGGCACATTAGTGACATCGGGGGCAATGCTCTCGTTTTGGGGCAAAACCCTATGTTAAAATCAGCCCCAGCTTGCAGGG
>NW_015213628.1:0-1374 GCF_001447785.1 Gekko japonicus | reverse complement strand
GTCCCAATTTGAATTGGGCCCTGTGGCACGTGGGATATTAGATCCCAGCCACTGCTGTCAGACTGACCTAAGTGAGAGTTGGGTCAGGGGAGCCAGACCCGGCTCAGGGAAATAAAGTCACGTCTAGTTTGACCTTAAGGAGTTTGAGTCTTGGTGGGCTGCAGGACCAAGGAGCAGTGGACTATACTCTGGAAGGAAAACCTGAAAAGACCTACAGCTACTGAAATCCAGCCCACTGGCTATTAGGAGGCCTTCAAAGCTCCCTCCGGCTCTGGAGATTTGCTCCAGTGTCGCCCACCTGCTTCCAGCCTTGGCTTGGCAGGCCAAAGTGCCAGAAGAGAGTGACGTGGGGTAAGGGTTAGTGTGCTGAGCCCTGAGCAGAAACTCCTGGCATCAGATCTCTTCTCAGTGTTCACTCAGGAACCTTCAGTTAGTCACGTCCTCTCTCATCCTAACTGAACCAGTTTCTCAGGTTGGTTGTGAGGAGAGAACAGAACCACCGTGTATGCCACCCAGAGAGCTTTGAGGGAAAGATAGGATGTAGGTGCAAAAGATATACTACTTACAGAAATGCTTACAATAAAGATGACGAAGAAGAAAAGATTGGATTTCTACCCTGCCCTTCAGTACCCAAAGGAGTCTCAGAGCAGCTTACAATCTCTTTTCCCTTTCCCTCCCCACAACAGACACCCTGTGAGGTTGAGAGAGCTTTTTCGAGGACTGCTCTTGAGAGGACAGCTCTGAGAGAACTTGTGACTGACCCAAGGTCACACCAGCAGCTGCATGTGGAGGATTGGGGGATCAAACCCGGTTCTCCCAGATTAGAGTGCACACTCTTAACCTCTACACCAGACTGGGGTCAGGAAAATGTAGGGCAGGGCAGGAATAATTCAGGAATCCCAAACAAACTACAGCCACATCAACCAGATTATATCGTCTCCCTGCAAAGAAGATTAGTTAAGAAAAAGACTTACTCAATCTTCCTCAGTTGTGAAGACCATGCCAGCCCCTCTGCAAGGGCCTTGACTCCCTTGTTCCCAATGCAATTTTCTGACAAACTGCAAGATCAACAAAGATGATCAGGTTGAAGTATTGCATTTTTAAATACTTATTGTATGTCAGAATAATTGTTTTCGATTGCTAATAACTGATGAATGGTGTGTATCCCGTGGTCCCCATCCATCAAAGTAGAAGCCATTACAATAGTGCAAGTTTTTTCTGTAAAGTTGTGGCACGCTGTTTGCAGGAAGGATACCACCATAATATCCAAACAGTGCCTTCTGATTGTGCAAGGTGTAGCAGTAGCACTTGAATGTTGGCCTGATTTTTAAAATTAATTTAATAATACAGTTAAAGGGTTGGATCCAGACTAAA
>NW_015213627.1:0-1250 GCF_001447785.1 Gekko japonicus | reverse complement strand
ATTGCAATAGACATGACCCACAACCAACATTTGAAAGATACTAGCTGGTATCTGCTGGAGGGGGAGGAGGTTGGCAGACTTAACATATGAACTATTTATTATTTATTTAGTATATTTGTTTCCCACTCTTCTCACTCAAAGTGGCTAGCAATATACGGAGTGGGGGGAGGGGGAGAATAGAGCAACAAATAAGAAAGGGAGGGGAAGCTTCTGATTGCCCAGAAGGTCTTCTCGCTTTGCTAGCTGATCTTCTACCCAGTTCTAGATTCCGACAGCCAGGCTCAGAACCCCCCATCTTTGGCTCGTGCCTCTGGCCATGCCCAGTTCGGACATAGCCACACCTTTATTATGTTGAACAGCTATATATTATTTCTGCCTGGAGATATGCTGAATTTCTCCACCGTTTACATCAGCACAATACAACAAAATGGACATAGCAACCATGCTTTTTCACACCTCTCATGCATCTGCCTCAACAGAGGTAACCTGTTCTGAGCCTCCAAGGTAGGGCAGGAAATAAATTATTTATCGCCCACCTTTCTCTCTGAGGCTCAAGGTGGATTACAGAGGTTTTTTTAAGAATGCAGTCATGCAGTGTAAGAAATCTGATAAACAATGCAGTTGGACTAGGATTGCAGAATTAGAGGACAAAACAAACAAAAAACTGCCTAGGTGACATTTAGTAGAATTAAAAAGGCAGAAGACAATGCAGTAAAAGTAAAAAATACCTAGAATACTTATTACAGAAGATTACAATCCTGCTCCTTTACAGAGGTGCCCTCCTGGGCTGTTCCATTATACTGCAGTTCTAATCTCTATTTTTTAAATGCCCTCTTGAACATTTTTGCACATTCTACGAAATGACATAAATGTGGGAGCCTTCCTGACCTCCTCAGGCAGACCATTCCACAAGGTGAGACTCCCCTACAGGGAATGTGCATGAATGGGCAGCTGCTGTTGTTACCCTTTTGCAGAGTGGCACCTTCAGAAGGCTTTGATCTAGCAAATATTGTCAACTAAATAATATAATTGCATCTTATCTACCAAATATTCTGTAACATTAAATACTGTTGCATGCCAGCCATTAGAGACCATAAAATATAATATACCATCAGTTTCCAAACCATTTTATGACAAGGGCTACTTCAATGAGAAGAACATCTAAAAATATTCCAATTGTCCCTGGATGTCCCCAACTAGTGAATGTTGCACATGTTCTAAGACATAATATTAGGCAAGCAGTAAATTCA
>NW_015213626.1:0-1275 GCF_001447785.1 Gekko japonicus | reverse complement strand
CCTCCTCCTCTTCTTCTTCTTCTTCCAAATCTTTTTTTTTGGAGGGAAGGTAGAATTTAGTGTGCTATCACATACAGCATATGGGTAACGGGAGACTCTTTGGGCTGCACCATGAACATTGTTCATTTTCTTGCGACCAGCAAATGAAACCAATAGTAGGCATACAGGAACTCTGAATGTGTAGGTTTGGGTCCAGTAGCAACGAGCAAAATTTTGGCGAATGAGCTTTTGTGAGTCAAAGCTCCATCCATCAGATACCCATCTGATGGATGGAGTTTTGGTCTTTGAAAGCTCATACCCTGGACATCTTGTTGGTCTCCAAGGTACTGCTGGACTCGGATCTAGCTGTCCTACTTCAGACCGACGCGACTGCCCTTCTGAAACTTTGAATGTGAGAATTGATCTTGTGGGGCTGCAGTGGCTCAAGTGGTTAAGACGCTAAGCTGCAGACCAGAAGGTTGGTAATTCGGCAGTTCGAGACCTGAGTGCCACATGACGGAGTGAGCTCCCGTCTCTGGTCGCAGCTCCTGCCAACCTAGCATTTCTAAAGCAAGAAATTGCAAGTAGAGGGGAGGGGGGGAGAAGCCGGATTGAGTTGATACCCAGTGCCTCGACTGAAGGCCTGGTGGAAGAACTCCGTCTTGCAGGCCCTGCGGAACTGGAAAAGCGCTCGCAGCTCTCTGGCTTTTTCATTCTCAATCCCTTTCCTAATAATCCCTAACATAGAATTTGCCTTTTTCACCACTGGAACACACTGGGTTGATACTTTCAGCGAGTTATACGCTATAACCCCAATATCTTTTTCCCCTCCCATCTCAGTCTCAGCAAGTTCAGATCCCATTAGCCTATACTTGGAAGTTGGGATTGTTAGACCCAGTGTGCCTCACTGTATACGTACCGACACTGAACTTCATTTGCCATGTTGTCGCCCACTCACCCAGTTTCTGGAGGTCGTCTTGGAGCTCTTCACAGTCAACCTTGGTTTTTTACCATCCTGAATAATTCCGTGTGACCTACAGACCTGGCCACTACACTACGTACCCCTAGTTCTGGATAATTTATGAATACATCATGAATAAGTTAAATAGTACCCACCATGATACCGATGCTTGTGGGACCCCACTGCTTACTTCCCTCCATTGTGATTACTGTCCGTTTAGTGCTATTCCATGCTGGCACCTGTTACATTTTTGCCCCTCTCTTCCTCCAAGCAACCTACATGGTCGTTCCCTCGTTCCTTTCTAGCCTTTCCTTTCTAGCCACACAACATATGAA
>NW_015213625.1:0-1276 GCF_001447785.1 Gekko japonicus | reverse complement strand
ATCACGGTCTCCAGCATGGACTCTTGGATGCCTGCGGGGACGGAAGAGGGACGAGCTGAGCCCTCAGATGAGATGGGAGGGAGGAAGCGGCTTCGTTGAGGCATGATCTTGGCTGGGCAGCCAGCGAGGGAGTCGCTACGCAGAGGCAGGCAAGGGCCCCTCCGTTCGTCTCTGCTCTGCCCTGGCTGGCCTATTCCCGTCAGATCTCAGAAGCGAAGCAAGGTCAGCCCTGGTTAGTACACCGATGGGAGACCCAGCGAGGAAGCCCAGGGTTGCTACGCAGAGGCAAGGCAATGGCAAACAACCTCTGTTCATTTATTATTAAATTTTTATCCCGGCCGAGGCTGGCTCAGGGCGGCTCAAAACAATAAAATCCGCACAAAACAATCATAATAAAAATCACATACATTAATAAACACAACATTAAAATCCAAACAAGATGAAGTGCTAGCAACAGTCCTCATGATCCCAATTGGGTCTTCGGCCTTCTGCGGCTCTCTCAGATCATTGGCACGGGCTGTGTTTGAGGGACCTACGGGCCGGGGCTCTGCCAAAGTAGGTATTAATTTTTGGCGGTGGAGGTGTTAGTGGTTGTTAATGGTGGCGGCTCCAAAAGCCTGGCGGAAGAGCTGCATCTTGCAGGACCTGCGGAACCGTGAAAGCTCCCGCAGGGCCCTAGTCTCTTCCGGGAGCTCATTCCACCAGAGTGGAGCCCCCACTGAAAAAGCCCTGGCCCTAGCTGCCACCAGCCTGGCCTCCTTGAAACTTGGGGGGAGCCCGCCGGTTCTGGGTCCCCGATCGCAGTGTCCTTTGGAGAAGATATGGGGAAAGGCGGTCCCTTAGGTATGCAGGACCCTGGCCATAAAGGGCTTTAAAGGTCAAAACCAGCATCTCTGCCCTGCCCTGACTAGCCAATTCTCAGAAAACTAAGCAAGGTCAGCCCTGGTTAGTACACAGATGGGAGACCCACTGAGGAAGCCCAGGGCTGCTATGCAGAGGCAGGCAGTGGCAAACCGCCTCTGAATATCTCTTGGGTACGCTTGGCTCCAGAGGTCAGGCAGCAGAAGGTACTGAGGGAGGCAGGTCTTTCCTCACACTTCCCTCCCTTGGGCAGCCCCATCCGACCGTGGGAAGGCTGAACCCTGGGGGCTGCAGGACCCACGCAGATAAGGGCCTGCGGTGTGGAAGGGAGCAGGGGACAGAATCACTCTGCCTGCCTTTTCCCCTCAACCTGGCCACACTGATATATTTTTAAGAGACGGCCATCTTGGGTTTT
>NW_015213624.1:0-1279 GCF_001447785.1 Gekko japonicus | reverse complement strand
CCCATCCAGTTAGGAGGCAAGGACATCTTCTTGTCTGTGCCGGTGAGAGGTGCCCACCTCTTCTTTGAACAGTGTTTTCCTGCCTTGGGGTGTGTCCTGCAAGACAGCCAGTGTGCTGTGGGTGGGTAGAGTGTTCGACTCAGTCATAGTACTCACTGGGTGACCTTGGGACAATCTCTCTCTCTCCCCCCTTAGAACAAAGTCTGAGCCCAGTCGCACCTTTAGACAAACAAAGTTTTATTCAAGGTATGAGCTTTTGTGTGCAAGCACACTTCTTCAGATACAGTTGTAGTCTATCTGAGGAAGTGTGAGTGCACACGAAAGCTCATACCTTGAATAAAACTTGTTGGTCTTAAAGGTTCCACTGAGCTCAAGCTTTGTTCTGCTGCTTCAGACCAACATGGCTACCCACCTGGATCTCACTTTCTCCTTAGGTTCCCCTACCTTGCAGGGCAATTGCAAGGATCACATGAGAGAATCCTCATGTAGGGAACCGTGAGCTCCTTGGAGAAATGGGTGGGATATGAATGTGGAAGAAAAATGCACTAACTTTTACTCCTTCCTTCTTCCTCAGGTAGTGATGACGATAATTGTAGCCTTTATATTGGATGCCTTTGTGTTCCGCATGAACTATACTCGGAAGAATCGTGATTCAGAAGGTCGGTAGATTTGCATCCAGCTGTACCCTAAGCCATTCTATACCTTTGTTGGAGAAGTATAATGGCGTGATCTGGTCCATGGGGTCGCAAAGAGTCGGACTCGACTGGGCGACTGAACAACAACAACAAAAAATAATAGGGAATGGTCTGGTTTCCATTCATGGCTCAATGACAACAACATCTTGAACTTCAGCAATAAAGCACATGCTTCATATGCATGAAGTCTCTGGTTCACTTCCTGCATTTTTTGAATCTGCTGTCTGAGTGCATAATACTGACATAGGTGGGCCAATGGTCTGAAGTAGGGCGGATTCACAGATTGCAAAGGCCGTGTGGTAGGAAGGATTTGGGCACCTGGCATTCCATGCTGGGACCTCAGCTTCCAGCTGTGCAGGGCCCATTTTGGATGAGGACTGCAGTGTGTGGAGACATATGTCCATGGCTACATCTAGGCTTTCCCTTTGGAGCAAATAGCAACTTCCAAGACCATTTTGGGTTGGGAAAACAGTGCGGGGGGAAGCCATAAGCCCAAGTCCTGATCCAAAGGAGGAGTTGTAAACCTGGGAATTAAGTTCCCAACACGAAACCTTGGGTGCGCATCTGTTTTTTTGTTTTTTTTT
>NW_015213623.1:0-1283 GCF_001447785.1 Gekko japonicus | reverse complement strand
TTCCTGCCCCAAAATAGCCCTGGGTGTGGAAACTCATAACATGATTGTTCTGACATACCCAGTGAGTGTTTAAAAACCTTAAAGCAGAGAGGAGGGTCACTCAGCCAGTCATTACCGTATGGCCAGGAGCATTGCGCACTGTGTTGGGGATATGTGTTAGTTAATATAGCAGAGATGCATAGTTGTAAAAGGGTGGTATTGCATGCAGTAAATAAATTCCAAACAAGCGTTTCGCAAAAAGGTAAACATTTTATTGAGGTAGATTCTATTCACATTCATATTACAGTCGAAAGGAGAGAGCGAAGCCTAATCTAAAGAATCCCTATCACAGATGGCCAGCTACTCTGGTGGCACGTGTGCGCAGGGAAGATTGCACGGTTTGTACAGGAGAGACCTGGAGATGTGTCTGGCTCCTTGCAGAGCCATGAGGCAAGAGCCAAAGGACACAGGAAAAGGAGGAGGAGTCAGAGAGAAGCTCCCAGGTTAAGGCAAAGAGAGGCATCCCATAATGCCTCCAGGCCTGCTGAGTCGCCTTACTCCAACACTCCCTCTTGACTCTGTAGGACACGGAGGTTCACAATGTTCAGGTTGTCCCACAGGCCCTAGTATTTGACCCTTGGTAGTGTCTCAGTAAATATGTCCCCTGTCGTGTTCTCGATGGGGGAACAACTCCTTGCCCCCTTGACACGTTCTTGCCCAGCAGGACCTTCATGTACTGGTTTTTAATACCTATGTGTTTTATCCGTGCACTGTTCTTTTCTGAAAGAGAGAGGGCTATACAACTCTGGTTATCCTCTAGTATTTGAACTGGCAAAGGGTCTTGAACATCAAAATCCTCCAGTATTATAAGCCATGCTAACTCCCTGCATTCTTCCAAAGCTGATACCGATCCCACTTCAGCTGATGGGGGGGCAACAGTGTCTTGTTGATGACCTGCCCAATTTATAGCACCACCAGCACAGAAAAATACATAACCACTAATGACTCTTAGGTCTGATTTTTCTCCAGCCCAGTCTGCATCAGCATATCCAAATAGTGTGGGATTGATAGTATCTGGCAGTCTTCGTTTGAAATGTTCAGCGCCCTTTAAAGTGCCTCATCAGCCTTCTAACTTCAGTCCAGTCCTTTGTGGTGGGTGTGTTAACCCGACGAGATAATATACTTACAGCTGTTGCGGTATCAGTTCTTGTTGTCATTGCTAAGTATAGAAACTTGCCTGTTGCAGTTCTGTACTTTTTTTCGTATATTTTGGTATTGTGTGTGTGTGCCTGCACCTGGAAGTC
>NW_015213622.1:0-1283 GCF_001447785.1 Gekko japonicus | reverse complement strand
TACCTGCCCTCCAGGTTTGGTGAGGATTTTTTTCACGGGGGCTGTAACTGAGACCCCATAAACCAAATCCTCACCAAATTTGGGGCAAGTCAGCTGGAATCCCCTGTGACTTTGGTGTGTCTAGCATGCGGGGGAGGGGCGTTCTAGTGAACCACAAACTGAACCTGGTTCATTTGGCCCCTAAAGTTCATGATGGTTAGTGGTTCACGAACTGGGCACACCACGAACCAAACCACATTTTCCCGGTTCATGCCCATCCCTACTTCTCAGTGTAACAGGAGTGCATGGCTGTGATCTCATGCCTGTGTGTTCCTGGAAGTGCCCTGGTTGTGTGCTGGGGGCTCTGACCACTGGAACTGGTTTCCTTTTTGCGCAGGAGATATCCTGGTGTTTCTGACTGGCCAAGAGGAGATCGACACAGCCTGCGAGATTCTCTATGAGCGGATGAAGTCGCTGGGCCCAGATGTTCCAGAACTGATTATCCTCCCTGTCTACTCAGCGTTGCCCAGCGAGATGCAGACACGGATTTTTGATCCGGCTCCCCCAGGCAGTCGAAAGGTAACTGTTCTGTTTCCTCCTAGGAGGTGAGGCTTCCCCACCCCCCCTTACAAGAGTCTGTCTTATCCAGCATCTTGTTTCGAACAGTCCTTCCCTGTGCATATGGAGGCTTCGGTTAGTGGGCTCTGGGCGGTAGGGGTGCCAGCCTCTCAAGGAGCAGAAGTCTCTGTTTGCAGAGATGGGGTTTTGTTGCCACCGAGTGTCCCCCTGGTATGCCCATCCCGTTGGCCTGTGCTGCTGGGCTTTTGAAGCTGGCCATTGTTGCCGCTCAGGGTGGCCTCAGGCACCTAACCTAAATGCCCGCCGTTTTCATATCCTCACACTTCCTGGCCTGGGACCTTTGCCATGTGCTTGGCATGGAAGGAGAAGAGTATCAGCACAGCAATGCTGACCACACACAGTATTCAAGCTCTGGTGTTAGGTAGCGGACTGAAGGAGCCCAGAGTGCTTCTTTTCCTGAGACCTTGAGCTAATCTCCTCTGAAGCTATGCAACCATGGTGTAGCACACATTATTTCGATACACCCAAAAGAATACTTCCTTTACTAAATGGTGTTCCTACCTGCAAAGTAGGGCTGGTTCAGAGATATATCACAAGTTAAAAGAGTTCTCATGAGCGACTCTACTGAGGTAAAAGCTACTGCCAAGCCAAAACGGTGGCGCACCAAAGGCAGTGATACAAACCGTAGTTTGCGAGGAACGGGGCTTTTTTTGTAGAAAAAGCCC
>NW_015213621.1:0-1400 GCF_001447785.1 Gekko japonicus | reverse complement strand
TCACTTTGCAGGACTGTGAATGGTTAACAAGCCTGAATCATTCATAGCCTTTTGCTATAAGAACTTTGGTTCTTAGTGGCCATATAGGATTCTTCTGGGGTCTTGGCCAAGCCAGGTTAAGACTCCTAAGCAACTCTTACTATGCCTTGAATACTTGTGATTCCATCCTGATGGGGATTGCACTCTGTGTCTCAGGACTTGTTTTGCACTTCTGAACCTCATGCGGGTAAACTGCTTGTATATTGCTTGTAAGTATTTAGCTATGCTGGAAAAGCCTAGATTTATTGTTTTTGTCCTTCACTGCCTAAGTCTTGTGTTTTATAACTTTGCACAATTTACTTAATTAAAGAAACTTATATTTTTACTTGGTTTGAGTTATTGACTCCAAGAGCTTCAAAGGCTAAATCCTGTGTCTAAGACTGCTGGGTCTTTCTACTACCAATTGTGTATCTCTTGTTCAAGCCTGTGGTGGAGGCTGCAGACCTGTTCTTTGGTTTGTGTTCCTGTGTCAAAGCTGGAGATTTGGGTGACTTTGCCCCAGCTTTGTTGGGAACTCTAAAAGTCACCTGGTGGCAGACTACTTTTGCTTAACGTGCTTGTGTTACTTGTTCTTTGAAACCCAAACTGCGGCCCTGGAGAGGACCGTAGTTTGTTACAGTTCCACATTTCCTAGTGGTTTCCTGTTGATCAAAACCCCTCACCTTTTGGCTTCAGATACTACAAGAAGAGGAGGAGGAGGAGGAGATTGGATCTATACAGCCTTCACTATCCAAAGGAGTCTCAGAGTGGCTTACAATCTCCTTTCCCCACAACAGACGACTGCCCCAAAGTCACACCAGCAGCCGCATGTGGAGGAGTGGGGAATCAAACCCGGTTCTCCTGGTTTGATTCCCCACTTCTCCACAAGTAGCAGCAGCGGGGTGACCTTGGGTCCATCACAGTTCCCTCAGAGCTGGTCTCTCAAGAGCAGTTCTCTCAGAGCTCTCTCAGCCCCACCTACCTTAGAGGTGTCTGTTGTGGGGAGAGGAAGGGAAGGGAATTGTAAGCCGCTCTGAGACTCCAAGTGAAGGGTGGGGTATAAATCCAACTCTTCTTCTTCTTCAAAATGTAGGATCTGAAGCCAAAAGGTGAGGCTTTTCAATCAACAGGAAACCACTGGGAAATGTGGAATAGGTCAGAGTGACATTAGAATGTAAATCCATTCTAGTTCAGGAAAAAATGGAAACTGATGGATGACACGGATTTTCTCAGCATGCAAAAAACCATAAGTGACAAAGGTTGGCCAGCAAAGCTCTGGAAGAAAAATTACTGCTCTGCAAGAACATGATAACATTTGGAAACGGGTTATCTACTGAGACAAAACTGAGTCTCACAACTAGGGCTGCCAGCCTCCAGGTGGG
>NW_015213620.1:0-1274 GCF_001447785.1 Gekko japonicus | reverse complement strand
CCTCATATAAGCTCCAAAATAAAATTCATTAGTGGGGACCACCAACGTCTCATTCTGATTAATCCTCTTTAAAAAATAACGAAAAAGAAAGAGGGAAAAAACTTGCTTATTTGCTATGCTTTCTTATAAATAACAAAAAAAATCTTATCACAGAATACCGCTGGTGCTGCCAATTACATTCTACCAGTCTCGAAAACTGCTACCACCATGTGTGGTCTAGAAGACCTTGAGGTTCATTTTTATATATATATATAAACACAGTCACTCAGCAAAATAAATTATGGACATAAGATTTTTAAAAAACTACCACATTTAATTGAATAAAATCCGTTGAACTTAAAGGAATGTACGCAAAGCAGAAAACATCCAATAACAAGCAACAGCAAAACAAACAGTAAAAGGCCAGGTCACTGGACCAACAAAAACAATAACTCACTTCTGTGAGGCCAGTTCTTAAGGTAAGCCCATTATCAGGTTGAAGAGAACGGGGGTCGTTTCAACGCAGATGGTAGCTGGCTCCACCCTGTGAAGCCTAATGAGTGAGCGTGTAAAAACAGTGGCTCCCTTTTCTTATGTCCATTCCCCTGCCGTAAGAATTCAACTCCCCAATTAACCCTCTTGGCTTGTAAAAACGTTAGGGAGGTTCACAAGGACAATTCCCAAAACAACAAAATCTCACAGCTGAAAATAGCTGTGCTGGGAGCAGATTGCTTCCAGTGACTTGCAAGGCTGGGTCCCACTAAACTTATAACCCTTTCCCACCAGCAGAGCTAACAAAATGTAAGCCTAAACAGCCTCCGTTCCTTACAACTGGGTACCACAGGAAGTGCTGGATCATGCTGGCTGCTGTCCCATCTCTCAGGTCCCATCCAGCTATAGGCGTGGAGACAAAATGGTCACTGGTGCCATTTCCAGAGTCCAATTCTGAAAGACTCTGCTCTGCTGCAAAGCATTTCCACATTTTCTTTTTTGACACGTGGGAATGACGGTAAAATCCCCACCACAGCAAGCCCGCTTCACGTTTCCTTCACCATGTCTGGCAGCCACAGTGTTTTGGCTAGCTACTGCCTCTGCTGAAGGCAGCTTCAGGCTCCAGAAGAGGAGAAAAAAAGCAAGACTGAAAGATCAAAGAGGGACATGTTAACTCACAGAGCATTCCTAAAAAATAAAGACACTCAAAGAAGTAGAAGAAATAAGTACAGTAGATATGGAAGTGAAGACTTCAAGGGCAGAATTAAAGAGAACGAAAATAAGACCCAAAGAAGATCAGAGCT
>NW_015213619.1:0-1292 GCF_001447785.1 Gekko japonicus | reverse complement strand
TACTCCATTAACAGGCACAATTGTGAACATGGCGTGGTAGTTAAAGGATACAGATGAGTAACTGATCTGGGCTGGATAAACTTGAGTTTGCACCTCTGGTTTGTCAGCAACCAACCACAGCTATTGCTGTGCTCTCTCCATGACTCCTCCAGAGCTCTGAACTTCTGCTGCCGACTTCATAATAAGCCGTACCTCCTGTCATTTCCCCAGACTCCTGTCTCATTTGTAGGACAGAATTTGTTTTGTTTATGTGGTAAACAAATCTACCCCACAAATGATGCTCTGGGGACAAGGAAACCCCTGATTTCCTGTTTAGGTTTAATAGCATGGTTGCTTACCTTAGTAGCCTTCTTTCAAGTCACTTTTTTGTGCTCTTTACCTATGCAGCTTAGTCCTAAATACATGCTTATTAAATTCACTGGATTTGATGCCAAATAAATATGCAGAGGATGGGCATGAAATAATATCCATTGATAGTTTCATTTGCTTTGAATAACAGAGAGTTGTTTTAAATTCCTTGCTCTTTCAAAACTTTTAGAATAACTTAGGCTGCGGTCACAAACACTAAATAATCCACTTTCAATCCACTTTCAGTGCACTTTCCAACTGGATTTCGCCAGTTCACACAAAAATCCAGTTGGAAAGCGTACTGAAAGTGGATTGAAGGTGGATTATTTAGTATGTGTGACGGCAGCCTTTATCTCCCCTAAAAGAAAAGAAAATCTGGGTTTTAGTGGATTTGGTTCTGCTGAAGTTAGCTTGACTTGAAATAAAGTACATAGGCTTAAAACTGGGTTGTAGATTGGTGTACTTTCCTAGTCCAGCACTGCTAAATACTGATGGAAGAATTAAAAATGTTTCTGCTGTTCTTATTTTTAATCGGGATAAAGTCTTTTTTACACTTGTTGGGATTGTTGTTTCAGACAGAAATGCTTGCATGTGTTCTGGTTTTCCGCCCTGTTCTAGTATCCCATCCCAGCTGCATAATTTTGTTTTACTAGGAATCTTTGCCCTGACCTGGATAGCCCGACAAGCTAGCCCAGTTTCATCAGATCTTGGAAGTTAAGCAGGGTTGGCCCTGGTCAGTATTTGAATGGCAGATCACCAAGTCCTGAGTCCCTTACACAGAGGCAGGCAATGGCAAACCACCTCTGAATGTCTCTTGTCTTGAAAACCCTATGGAGTCACCAAAAGTAATAAATGGCAAAAAAAAAAGATTCTTTGCTGTTTGATTAAAATCTTGTAATCTTCTTACCAATTGTCATGTTACCACATTTTGTAATCTGCCTACT
>NW_015213618.1:0-1199 GCF_001447785.1 Gekko japonicus | reverse complement strand
CTGCAGAGGAGCCACGGATGCTGATCTTGCATGCCAAATACCGATAGCCTTTGCAGCGGTTGTGCTAATGAAGCACATGCAGATGTTTTGCATGGGATGCTACCTGAGACACTGAACTCACATGATAGAAGAAGAAGAGGAGATTGGATTTATACCCCGCCCTTCACTTGAAGTCTCAGAGCGGCTTACAAACTCCTTCCCCTCCCCACAACAGACACCCTGTGAGGTAGGTGGGGCTGAGAGAGCTCTTTCCAGAATGCTCTTGAGAGAACAGCCGTGAGAGAACTCTGACTGACCCAAGGTCATCCAGCAGGTGCAAGTGGGGGAGTGGGGAATCAAACCCGGTTCTCCCAGATTAGAGTCCGCGCACTTAACCACTACACCAAACTGGCCACTTGCCTTTGCCAGAGGAGAGGAGGGAGGAAGGACCTAGGGATTGCACCCAAGATTTTGCGGAAAAGGAGTGGGGTCAAAGGAAGTGAGAGAAGCGGCATTCTAACAGGAGTTCCAGGCATGCAAGAAAGACAGGGCATCCTTGCTTAAGGAAGCAAGAGACCTTCAGCCACCTGAGTATAGACAGCGTTAAAAGGGGATCAGATGTTCACGGTGGACTGGTCTATCAGTGGCTACTAGCCATGGTGACTAAAGGGGACCTCTGCATTTAGAGGCAGTCAGTCTCTGAATCCCAGAGCCAGGAGTCACATCGTGGAAGGCCTTGGCCTCTAGGCCCAGTTGTTGGCCCTCCAGAAGAGCTGGGTTGGCCACTGTGTGAGACAGGATGCTGGACTAGACGGGCCACTGGTCCGGTCCAGCTGGGCTCATATCAGGCCCGTAGCCAGGAATTTTTTTAAGTCGGGGGCATTTAAATTTCTTAGGAGGCACTGGCTAATCGAATTAAAGGTCTACCCAGCTCCTTCCCCGCCCCTGCCGCTGCTCGGGGGCCCTGGGCTGGATGGGAAGGGGGGGCCTTGACAGTAAGTCAGGGGGCCTAGCCCCGAGTTGCCCCCACTATAGCTACGGGCCTGGCTCTTATGTTCTTCCCCTTTCCTTGTCAAATCTCGGAATGAGGTGGGTATTTTGTATACTGAATACAAGTCAAAATGTGCAGGGGAAGAGATCCTGGCTAAGCGATAGAGGTCCGCTTTCCACGCTGCAGGTGCCAGGTCCAATCCCAGGCATTTCAAGTGAACGGGATCCAA
>NW_015213617.1:0-1292 GCF_001447785.1 Gekko japonicus | reverse complement strand
CCTGGGGAAGGTATGGACCCTTTTCTATTTCCTCCTGGACCTCCACCTGATGCCATTTTTTTTCTTTTTTTAATTTGGTCCTGGGTAATTTTAATAGCCTTTATGTGGCCTTTATTTACTGCTGTTGTTTCAGTAGTTTCAAACTTCCCTTATGATCTCTCTCTTTTATTCACCCTCAAGTGGTATATCTCATTTGTAACTCTACTCTATTCTTATTTTGTACAGTTCTGTGTCTTTAAATCTCTCTTTTACAAATCACTTTATTATAAGTTGCAATTAAAGTCTCTTTATTTTCTAGTCCTTTATAGTTTAAATTTTGTATTGTTCTGAGATTTTTCACCGTTTTAATTAGCTAGTTTCTCAGTTAAGAGTCTATTTCTCTTAGTTTTTACACTTCCTGGATTCTTCTCCGCTTTTCTCTCCTCCCTATTACGTCGACTGCGCTTGTGCCTGCATCCTTCCAACGCTCTCCGTCACCGCATTCTCGCACCGCCGTCCCTCCGATCCTCGCTCCTCCTCCGGGCCGATCCTCGCCTCCTTGACACCGCGCTGTTTGATGACGTCACTCCTTCCTCCTCTCCACCACGGCTCCGCGCCTCTGCCGCTCAGCCGGTCTGCACCGCCTGAAACTGGATTGGATCGTTAAAAAGCCTCGTCACTCCGGGACAGCAGTCTTAAAGGAGCCGGATCGTGCTGCTTTTTTAAAAGACAAAGTAAGGTTTTATGTAGTATATGCTATACTTGTTTCCCTTTTCTTTTTGCGCATCAATTATTTAAACACCCCTTTCTGTGCGTTCTGTTTGAAGCCGCTTCGTTCAAAACCCCAGCCACCTTTAATCGTGCGCTATGCCTCTTAATTTATCTAAGTTCTCCCTCTGCTCACCATGTGTTTTTATTTAACTTAGTCACAGAACAAAAGTGGTCTTTTAGAAAAGTACTTAGCTTCGGTAATAATGGGACAGTTTCTTTTGAAGACTCTTTAGGCTCCGTGGTCACGGCTATTGCAGGAGCTGACGGGGGAAACCTCGTCCTCTTGCTTCTCTCTCTTTCTTGCTTCAGAGCGAGCCCAGAATTAACTGGGGGGGTCGCCACCCACCCCAGACCTGGGATATGAACTCTTTGCAAAGTTTCTCTCTCCGGGAGAAACTTTATTATGATGTAAAAAGTCCTTAGAAAGAGTGGAAAAGAGAAGCTTGCCCAGAGCACCGTTCTGAGCTACGTCTCTCGTCGGGACCGGAACCGGAACTGGTTCTTTAGCAGTGTTTTTTAACTACGGAATTGCGACAATAAGG
>NW_015213616.1:0-1302 GCF_001447785.1 Gekko japonicus | reverse complement strand
AAAAAAGGGAGCGATAATTGGCGAAATTAAGTGTCCATAAATTTAAACCCATGCATTTAATTAGCAGCCTTCCAGGATAGCAAGTGTAATAATATACGGGTACAGAAAACCAGCATTTATTTAAGAGATCAGCGATGCTTCCAGATGGAAATCTGACTTTAGGCAGTGGTGTGGTGCAAGCATAATGAACTGTGGTTTGCATTCTTAGCTTGGAAGGAATGTGCAAACTGAGGTTTATTGGTGGGGGAGGTAACACTAAGATGCGGATTGCACTAAAACAGAAGAAGTTAACTGATAGGGAGGGAAGGGGTCCGAATGAGCATAGACAGCACCAGATGGTGATTTAATGTTAGATCCAAACCATGTCATTCTTTCTGTTGGTTCAGTAAAAACGCTGTTTTATTGAACAGCAAATAATAAAGTTGGTTCCTTGCCTGGATAATCTGTATTGCACTGGGCACGTCTGGCGCGTGGAATCCATAATGGCGGTCCTTGGTCAGTTTTGCTCTCTTCCCCCACCCCCAGGCTAATTTTGAGTAAGCACGGCCTCCGTCGGAGCAAAGCCTTCTGGAGGTGCTGCCCCGTAAACGATGAGATTGACAGGTACATTCTCTGTTGTAGCCCCGCCCCCACTTGTGGAATGGCCTGCCTGAAGTCAGGAAATAGGCTTGCCCTCAATCCCAAATTGAAGCGCAGGAGAGGGAAAATGGCCAGAAAATAGCCTCCACAGTGATACTCTAGGAATTTCCTGGCGTGTCTGTGGTCTTAGACGGTAGAAAGTGCTGTGACAACAACTCACACCTGACGTCTGGTGACCCTGTAGGGTTTTCAAGGCAAGAGAGGAACAGAGGTGGCTTGCCGTTGCCTGCCTCTGCCTAGCGACCATGGCATTCCCTCGGTGGTCTCCCATCCACGTACTAACCAGGGCCGACTGTGCCTAGCTTCCAAGATCTGATGAGATCACGCTGGCCTGGGCCATCCAGGTCAGGGTTTCTGTGGTTTGTACCACAGGGGGATTCCTACAGGGTCTACCCAAATGTGCGATGCCACAACGTCCTCCTCAAAATCTCCCTGCCCTTGCTGAGGCCGTGCTGGCAGCCCTGTCAGGAAGACTCCCGCCCTCCTGCCGTTCTGCAGGACGTGCAGAGCAGAAATGTCCTGGAGGCGGTCGTCTACTGGAATGGTTCAAGAGAACAGGGTTGTCACCTGTCGCACTCTTCATTACAGCCACCATCTTGCTCTAACTTCATTGCCTTCTGCCTTTGCAATCCAGTTTTGCCACTCTTGATGGCACGCCACACC
>NW_015213615.1:0-1304 GCF_001447785.1 Gekko japonicus | reverse complement strand
TTTCCGGAAATTTTACATCTCTATTTCCGGCCAGCAAAACTCACCAACTAGCAAAAGCAAAATAAACTAAACAACGAAAGCAGATGAGTATCATTTTGTTGGACTGGAACAGGTTTCTACAGGTTGTAGGATTCAGCTTCTCAGGGGATAATTCAAGTGGACTTGAGGCATGATTTGATTCGGCAGGGAGGTGATGATTTCAAGGACAAATCTGCAAAACGCTGGTTTAAAAGCTACCCTACCTGGAACTTCCCAGCCCGGGCCTCCTCTTTCAGTTGCTGGAGCTCCTCACGGAGCAGTGCCGCCGCCTCCCGCTGCCTGGACGCCTCTCGCTCGCTTTCCCTTCTGCCCTCCTCCAGACACAACTGGTCAGCCTCCAAAGCTTTACACATCTCCTGGAGAGGGGGAGGAAAAGGCCCTTGAAGCAGAGACAAGCTCCGTAACGAGATGCAGAGAAACCAGTCTGAACAGATGGACTCGACACTGGGACAAGCAAAGGGCCTCTGAGCTTGCGCAGAGTACAAAACAAGCACCTGAGTGTACAGCACATAAGGAAAGGGCCTTTATTTTAGAGGCTGAAGATGGTCCAAGGGCCTCTGAGCTTGCGCAGAGTATAAAACAAGCCCCTGAGTGTACAGCAAATAAGGAAAGGGCCTTTATTTTAGAGGCTGAAGATGGTCCAAGGGCCTCTGAGCTTGCGCAGAGTACAAAACAAGCCTCTGAGTGTACAGCACATAAGGAAAGGGCCTTTATTTTAGAGGCTGAAGATGGTCCAAGGGCCTCTGAGCTTGCGCAGAGTACAAAACAAGCCCCCGAGTGTACAGCACATAAGGAAAGGGCCTTTATTTTAGAGGCTGAAGATGGTTCAAGGGCCTCTGAGTTTGCGCAGAGTACAAAACAAGCCCCGGAGTGTACAGCACATAAGGAAAGGGCCTTTATTTTAGAGGCTGGTCGAAGGAGGACTACCTTGCATTTCTGAATTTCCCACGTGATCTGCTCCGGCACCATCACCCAAGACTCGCTTGGTGGAATGTTCTCATGGAGGACGCAGGAAAAGGCCTCCTGAATAGAGAAAAAAAGGTCCACCCGTCAGGGCCTCGCCTGGCCGTGAGCAAAGCAGGGCCCTGCCCCGTGTTGCTCTGCGAGCGGTCCGGAGTCCAAGGAGGAGGAGGGATGGGAAGCCTTTAAACAATACGAAAGAAGGGTTGGAGATCAGTGCCCCCCCACACCTCTTTTGGGGGGGGCTCTTCAGTGGTGGGGGAAGGGATGGATCACTTGCACAGACCAACTGGTTTACACAAGAC
>NW_015213614.1:0-1279 GCF_001447785.1 Gekko japonicus | reverse complement strand
AGGAGGGTGCCGGCTATGATGGAAAACCACTGCTGTCCTCCAACAAAAGCCTTTCGGAACATCTCTGCCTTACAGGCCCTGCGGAATTGCATCAGATCCTGCAGGGCCCTGATGGAAGTCGGTAGAAAGTTCCACCAGGTCGGGGGCAGGGCCGAGAAAGCCCTGGACCCGGTCGAAGTCAGCCGGATATCTTTGGGGCCAGGGATCACCAGCACATTGCTCTCAGCAGAGTGCAATTCTCTCCCGGGGACGTACCAGAGGAGACAGTCCTGGAGATACGCTGGTCCCAGACTGCACAAGGCCTTAAAGGTCAGTACCCACACCTTGAATCTGACTCCGTACTCCATTGGAAGACAGCATAGCTGGCGCAGCACAGGTTGTATATGTGCTGTCCTTGGCATTCCCGTCAGGACTCGTGCCGCCGTTTATTTATATATATTTATGCTGGTTTTAAAGTTGTGTGTAAGCTGCCTTGAGACGCTCCGGCGGGAGGGCGGGATGGAAATTTAATTATGAATAATAATAACAACAATAATAATAATTCTGGATCGGCTGAAGATTCCGGGTCAGTCTCAAGGGAAGGCCTGCATAGAGTGAGTTACAGTAGTCTAGTCTGGAGGTGACCGTCACATGGATTACTGTGGCTAGGTCAGGGCGCGACAGGAAAAGGGCCAGTTGCTGCACTTGGCGTAGATGGAAAAACGCCAGTTTGGCAATATTTGTGACCTGGGCCTCCATAGTTAAGGAGGCATCCTACACAGCACTTATTCTTTGCAACCCACACCCTTGGGGGAGGAAACTGCATATTTCCGGTCATTTACAAGTCTCGTTTCATCGGCTGTGCCTTGCGCAACAGGCTGAGACGTTCAAGACAATGCGGCCTTTTCCCTCGCTGCCTTCAAGTCGTCAAGACTTTAATTCAGGCCTCCAATGTCCCCACCGGCCTGGGAAAGAGAATCAATGATGCTTCTGGAGACATGACAGCTTGGAACACAATCGCTGCCAGGCCAATTAACCCTACGAGCGAGATAAATCATTCCTCCATTGATTGCACATTCCATCGATTCAGAGCTTCTCTTCCGGCCAAGGGAGGGCCGGCGACAGAATAAAGTGGCGTAATTATTAATGGATTTACCAATCAGACGGACTCTGAACAGGGCAGAGTTTGTGGCGAGGGTTGCCAGGTCCCCTCGTCGCTCTGGCTGGGGAATTTGGAGGGGTGTTCCAGGGGTAGGCGGGGATGTTGCATCGGTGATGCTCTGGTATTTGGTCAAAACTC
>NW_015213613.1:0-1210 GCF_001447785.1 Gekko japonicus | reverse complement strand
GCTGGGGTCGGTACTTGGAAGGGAAACCATCAAGAAAGACTCTGCAGGGAAAGGCCATGGCAAACCACCTCTGCTTCTCACTTGCCTTGAAAGCCCTCTGCTGGGGTCGGTACTTGGAAGGGAAACCACCAAGGAAGACTCTGCAGGGGAAGGCCATGGCAAACCACCTCTGCTTCTCACTTGCCTTGAAAGCCCCTTGCTGGGGTTGGTATTTGGATGGGAAACTACCAAGGAAGGCTCTGCAGAGGAAGGCCATGGCCAACCACCTCTGCTTCTCACTTGCCTTGCTGGGGTCACAATAAGTTAGCTGCAAGGACCTGATGGCACTTGACACACACAATGGTCCATTATTTTCTTCTCCAGGAACAGACAATAAAAGGCGTACTTAATCTGAATATGCAATTATAGCCACCATTACGAGTTAAGTCACCTAAGCCACTTTCCCTTACCACATCCTGCGGGTATTGAATTCCATCAGTCAATTGCACACTGAACCAACTCTTTCTTTTATCTGTCCTAAATCTATCGAGAGTCGTTTTCACTGAGTGACCCCCAAGTTCTGCTAATTAGGAGGGAGGAAGGGAAATCTTTCTCCATCAGCTTTTCCCATTCACCATTCGATAAATCTTGATTACGTCCCCTCCCACCCCGGTTCTGTTTATCCCCCAAACGCTTTAACCTTCCCTGACGAGAAAGATGTTCCAACCCCTTGACTACCTCCCCTTCTGCACCTTTCCAGAAATTAGAGGAAGCCAAAGACTACACCATATTCCCAATATGACTTTTGCACCATTTTTTTTTTTTTGCATTATAACACTGTTCACTTTATTGACTCACACTGTGGAATCTGCCTTAAGTCAGTGAAAATAAATTAATAAATCTTGCCTTTTTGTTCAGATGCTATTTCGCAGTCTCATCCCCTCACACTCAAACATCCCCTTGGCAGAACCGTTGTCAGCTTCTTTCCGTTATCTGCCACAGCCCTCATAAGTTCACACCGGTATATAGGTGAAGTTGTCAAGTTTTGCCTCGGTGTGCGTCAAATAAGCAAATAAATAAAATGAGATTATGGAAATCCACAGATCAGCTACTCTGAACCATGACAGCTTAACGGAAACTACAGGTTCCAACCCTTTGGAAGCCAGTTGCTAGAACTAAAGCAAAAGAAGGCAGCTCCATCTGTCCATCTGTCTACCTACCTACTTACCTA
>NW_015213612.1:0-1301 GCF_001447785.1 Gekko japonicus | reverse complement strand
CTTAACCACTACACCAAACTGGAAGTTAGCTTTTAGCTCCCCTCCCAATTTGGAAGTGTCCCCCCCCCACCTTAACTGGAAGTGAGCTTCCAAGTTATGCAGGAGTCTTCCTTGGGTGCACCTATCTCTGTGAAGAAGAGCTTAGTGTGCCTTGCATTTACTATGTACTGCTGTGCATTTACTATTCGCCCCCTCAAAAACCTCTTGTTTGAGTTGAGAGTTAATAGGGTTGCCAACTCCAGGTTTGGGGTTCGGACTGGGGAAAAGGTGCGTTTGGTAAGGAAAGGGGAAAAGGTGGGTTTGGGAAGGGGAAGAGCTTCAGCCGGGTATATTGCCTTCAAATCCACCCTCCAAAGCAGCCATTTTCTCCAGGGTTGTGTATTTTGGGGGGATCTCCAGGACCCACCTGGAGGTTGGCAACCCAAGGGAAGTCATTGGGGATTGCTGTTGAGTAAATGGACAGTTAAAAAGTGTTCCTAGGTACGGTTTCTCCCTCTCTGGGACCTGTGCTTTCACTGTCACTTTTGTGTTCGGGTGTAAGTTTAGGGTCGGATGCACTTTGGTGGTCCGAAATGCCCCGACTTCAGATAAAGTTTTTGCTGAAATCAGTCGGGCGAGATGTCCAGTACATAAAAACAGTGTACATGTTTTTTTAAAAAACATATTTTATTCGTTTTTATTGAAAAATCATTGCAGCCTGCACAGGACGGGGAGAGACTGTATGCTAATCTATAGCTAACTTCGATATTGGCTTTAGAAAATACGAATCGGCAGTTTAATTTCCTTGCTGCTGTTTGAATTGTTTGTTCACCAGTTTGGGTATTTTTTAAAAAACAAAATAGGACATTAGCTTATCAGTTTAGCAAACAGAAAGCATCGATTGTGATGTGGCGGTATAATGGAATTTAATTGAAATATGCGCATAGCTACCGTATGGCTAGAAATAGGAAATTGTAAGTATAGAACGCCTGCCCCCCGCCCCCTTCTGTAGCAAAGTCCACGGGCCAGGCATTCTATACATACAGGGCCAAAGGGTGGAGTAGTGGTGTGACCGGAGAAAGGGATTAAACAAGCCGTGCTTGTTGTTGTGATTTTTGCCAGTGCCTCGATGTGGAGAAATCAGCGGACGGCGTTTTTTGCAGAGCGGAGGCAGACCAGAGCTGCCTGCTGATGTTGGCACATTAAGCTCTGCTCTGGCGGCGCCGTGAAAAGTTAGCGATGTGTTTGGGTCTCTGGGTTTTAGAGACAACAACGAAAGCAGTATTGCAAAGTTTTGACTCCAGTGGCACCTTTCAGACCAA
>NW_015213611.1:0-1348 GCF_001447785.1 Gekko japonicus | reverse complement strand
GGGAGGGGAAGGGAGAGGAGTTTGTGAGGTGCTCTGAGACTCCAAGTGGAAGGGCGCGGTATAAATCCAATCTCTTCTCTTCTTCTTCTTCTTTTGCTGTCTGGACCTTCTCAAATGAAACGTGCTTCAATCCTTCTGTACCCCAGTGTTTGCCTACGGCGCGACGGGGGCCGGGAAGACGCATACCATGCTGGGGTCTGAGGAAGATCCGGGTATCATGTACCTCACCATGGCGGAGCTGTACAAGAGGATAAAGGCCAGGGAAGGGCAGAAGCACTGCGAGGTGCTCGTCTCCTACCAAGAGGTATCATCCTGCCTTGTTTTTCCAGGCGGCTGGTTTACAGCAGTCATGCCAGATGTTTCACAAACTGCCTCGAAGCTTGAATTTCACGTGTGCAAGTCAGACTGTACCGGTCCCCATTTCCCCCCTCCTTGTGCTTGATGTAGACTGTACGCCTCCTTTAAAAATGTGTGTCTTTGTCTCCAGGTGTACAACGAGCAGATCCACGATTTGCTGGAACCAAAGGGCCCTCTGGCTGTCCGGGAAGATCCAGAGAAAGGGGTGGTGGTTCCAGGTCTCTCTCTTCACCAGGGAGCTAGGAGGGCTGCCTGGTAGGCGGTGCCACAACCGAGAAGGCCCTGTCCCCGGGTTGCCACCCACCTGATCTCGAAAGGCAGGAGCACCCAAAGCAGGGCCTCTGGGAATGACCCAAGCAGTCAGGCGGGTGTTAGGGGCACTGTGAATTCAGCCTCTGGACAACCGCACACTTCCGAGCAACTGAATTTGTGAAGGCGGCTGAGCGATGCCCAGGGGGATCTTGCGTATCTCTAGGCTGGCTGAACAGGGTTTCCATGGGTGGCGTTTCAGTAGAAGAGGAGAAGAGATTGGATGTATGCCCCGCCCTTCACTCGGAGGCTCAGAGCGGCTGACAAACTCCTCCCCCTCCCCACAGTAGACACCCGGAGAGGTAGGTGGGGCTGAGAGAGCTCTTTCAAGGACAGCTCTGACAGAATTATGGCTTGCCCGAGGTCATCCAGCAGCTGCAAATGGAGGCGCGGGGAAATCAAACCCGGTTCTCCCAGATTAGAGGTTGCGCACTTAACCACTACACCAGACTGGCTTTTGGATAAGCTCCAGGAAACTACTTCAACTAGAAGTTTGCAAATGATGGTCCGGCTGCCTGGGAATGGACAACCAGTGGCTGAAGCACCATCTTGTAAGAGCAACGTATACCTGCCACCTAGTGGTGCATAACACTAAAAGAGCTAGATCTTTTGCCTGCCAGACAACCTTAGGATCTCCTGTCTATAGTATACACACTGTGAGAAAGGGACGCTTAATATATGT
>NW_015213610.1:0-1303 GCF_001447785.1 Gekko japonicus | reverse complement strand
TTAGCCACTTTGAGAATTTGATCTCTCATACTTCTTCTGTAAAATCTCACTCCTGGCAGATTATTTTTCCTTATAAATTCTGTATACGATCTAAAGACCATATCAATATCGCTTTGCAAAGTCTCTGCTTTTATATCTGCCATTTGCCCCAAGGCTTTGCAAATTATCTGTATGAGATTCTCCCCTTTTTCCTCAGGGATCCCCTGGAATCTTAGGGCATAGCTTTCCCTCTCCATTTGCAACTGTAGTAATTGAGACTCATATGTTTGACGCTTCTTCTCCATTGCCTGCATTTGTTTTTGTAACTTTTTGGCATTGGTATCAACTTCTTTAAGTTCCTGCTCAGTTTGATCTATCTTTTTGACAGTCTCGTTAATTTGGGCTCGCTGTGTGTCTAGTTTTTGATTTATTGTTGTCACCTGTTCCAGCAGAGGGTGCAATGCTTCATTTAATATACTTTGCAGGTCTGAAGTTGTGTCCTGTCTGGGCACAACACTCGCTGGACTAGCACTTCCGGCAGACTTAGCTTTCACTATCTTTTCTTTCTCCTCTTTCCTCGTTGGAGGCACCATTTTTGAGGAATTATTTACTTTTCAACAAAAGTTATCACAGTCTCTAAAGTTCTCCAATGCACTTAGTAAGTTCTTAAAAGTCCTTTATTTTGGTCTTTTTCACTTCACAAGCCTGCCCCCCCCCCGCTTAAATGTTAAAGTTTGGTTATATCTATCTTTTCGGGGGAGAGTCCCCTCCCCTCCCTTGCTTCCGGTGGGGCAGCTTTTGGCTTTTTTCGATGTTCTCATTTTAACTTAACTCACAGTTCAATGGCAACACGGTTGTCAAGTTGCTTTAAGTACCAAATCGCTTGATCACCTGGCGCTTGATCCAGTGTGCGCTTCTAGTTCCATCAGGAAAACTCTGTAGCAGGACCGTCGGGGCATGAATGGCCCCTCTTGCTGGCAGGATTGCCAGAGGGGAAGCCTTCTAGCGCCCCATGGCTTGGAGCCCTTCGCAAGGACTCCATGGGGGATGCAGATGATCACACCCTCTCCTTGCCACGGGTTGTGGCGATTGTCTCCCGGAGGTCCGGGAGAAAGCGACCGCCATGGTGAGTGCTGAAACCAGAAGTCAGCAGAACAACGTTTCAAACAAAGTATAATGCCTTCTATATGACAGTGCATTTCCTTCAAACTGGAAAAAGCTGAGTTACAGTTCAGGCAGCACACATTATTGAAATTGTATTTTTTTATATAGTACATTTTTTTATTTTACTTTTTGTTGAACATTACATCTTCATAGATTACAT
>NW_015213609.1:0-1259 GCF_001447785.1 Gekko japonicus | reverse complement strand
TCTGCAGAAAGAATTCTATACTATAAGGCTTGTAGAAGCTGAATTCCAGACCCCCAATATCAATAGTCAATCATTAATATATTTCGGCTAACGTATTTAAAGCATTGGTAAGTTATGGGATAGTTATGGAATATTGAGAAGACTATTAATATTCTTGATATTTTGAGATTAATTGTAACTGTTTTTAAAGAATACTTGAATATATATCACTTTATAAAGCACTAAACAAAAAGCAGCAATTCGATCTGTTCAGAATAAATGGGACATTCCGCTGTTAGTTTAACCTTACCAGTTAAAAGGGACCTTTGTAACTTGCATTTTATGTCTCAGCACATAAGCTAAGCATATAAAAGGGCTATTGATCAGTGTCACAGACCTGGTAACAGATACAATGTTGAAGCAGTACTGTATGTTTTAAAGCAGAATTGAGAGGATGAGTCAATTAGAGTGAGTCCTTGGCCATCTGACACTCGTTTATGTACCTTTGTGGATCAATTTAAATGAGGTCATGTTCCTCAGAGAAGAAATGTTCATCATGAAAGAGCTAAATATCATTGTCAGTACCACTCATCAGTTTAGAACTGCCAGAACACTAGCATTAACAGCATTAATTGATCACACCTGAGACTAACATATAGCATCAAAGCATCAACATATAGTATGAAAATACAGGTTGATAACATTTGATGCCATCATTTTGCCTTGCTCTGTGTCATAATGGCTGAAGGAAACCTTCCTCTCTACTATGGACAAAATGGAAAGATGCAACTCAAGGAGATACAGATCTCCCAGGCATTTCCAAAAGTTCCCCACATGATGATCATGGAAGTCTAGCCCATCTATCCTTGCATGATTTCACCAGCTGAAACCAATCCCCCACAAGTCATGTTGTAAATATTATAGAAGGAAACAGGCTAAGAGAGGGTGCTTGTCTTTGTCCATTCGGGGACTCATAACAGTATGACATGACCTTTGGTCATAAATTATAGTGAACACTCATACAATCTATGTAACATGTGCACTTGATTTTTTAAATACAGCATTGCTAATTCTCATATTACATTTGATGCATGTAAAACTGAGCATGTGATATAACCCCACATTTTATCCATGAATTGGTCCCTAGTTTCTATTGCAAAGTGAATGTGAGTTGGCTTTTTATTACAAACAGAGGTACACATATTTGTGCAGGATGTATGTGTTGTTACCCGAACTGGTCACATGGTAACAGTGTCCACTGCAAGGTTGTAGACTTTCCA
>NW_015213608.1:0-1246 GCF_001447785.1 Gekko japonicus | reverse complement strand
GGCCACTGTGTTCACCCAGCAGGTAAACTAATTAGCAAGCTGTAGTGTATTCAAAGCTGCCTCGAATGCATGATATGTTGTGAAACATCAAATTGAAATGCTATGTTAAGCTTCGTCCTGGGCTAGGATCCAAATCCATCCAATCGTGTTACTAGCCCAGGAAGCACCTAACCAATCGCCTTCAAGCAAGCTCCCTGAGCGGGAACATCCGTGATTGGTCCTTATGCGAACAACCTTATTGGTTGGTATTTGTACAGTGGGTGTGGCTACATTAGCCGGGAATGTTTAAAAGCAGGACAGCTGCAATGTAAAGGCTGTTCTGGCAATCGGATGTTGATCTGTGTTGGAGTTGTGTTCGAGTTGAGGAATAAAGCTGTGTTCTTGCTGAATCACTCTCCGACTGCTTTGTTAAGCGAGCGACTTAACACAAGCCAGTGAGTCACCAACACCTACCTCTTCCTCCTCTTCACCTCCAGTGTGTTCGTCTCCAGCAAAGGACTCTGAAAGATAAAAAGCAGGGCACGGTGAGCTTCTACGGCACAGAGACGGTGTGGACCGAGGGAACCGTGCGGCTGGGCTTTACTAACAGCGGCGACACAACCTGTTTCCACACTGTTCTTGGGACACCCCAGGGGGAAGGGAAAAATGAGCATCTGCTCATTTATGTCTGCAGGAAGGATGTTTGCTTGGTCGTTGGGAAAACCCAGAACCGGCCAGAGAGATGGGAAGCTTGAAAACTAGGGAACTATGACAGGGTTCCCCAACGCGGTGCCCCACCGAGTGCTTTTTTTAGAAAGTAGGTGTGGCCAGGTGGGTGAGAGTTGAAGGAGATCCAGTCTATCTCATTTCCCACCTTTCTTCAGAGGAGTTCACGGTGCTCCCCTCCTGCATTTTACCTTCACAACTGCCCTGCATGGTGGGCCAGGCCGAGTGAGTGCAACTGGCAAAAGTTTATCCGGTGACTTTTATGGCTGAGCGGGACTGGAATCCAGGCCTGCCCAGTCACAGTTCAACACTCCAAGTGCCACACCACCACGGCTGAGCCACTTTTGGCCCACTGTTACCGCCGGCCAATCAGGTTTTCATGCGACTTCAAAACCTGACAGGTCGGTTTGCACAGGGAAGGCAAAGAGAATTAACTCCGTGTGCGCCACATGAAGTCATGGGTTGAAGAGGGGCCGTGGCTCAGTGGCAGAGCCTCTTCTTGCCATGCAGAAGCCTCCAGTTAAAAAAGGACCAGGCAGGA
>NW_015213607.1:0-1195 GCF_001447785.1 Gekko japonicus | reverse complement strand
GCATTACATTTTATGGCATGTGTGGCCCGACGCAACAAAGACACATTTACGTCAGATCTGGCCGTCATAACAAATGAGTTCGACACTATGTAAGGAATCAGACCTATGTGTGTTAACTGCCACCAAGTTGTTTCTGACTTATGATAACCCTATGAATTAATGACCTCTCGAATATCCTATCATTAACAGCTTTGCTCAGGTCTTGCAAATTGACAGCCATGGCTTCCTTCACTGAGTATCCGTCTCATGTTGTGTCTTCCTACTTTCAGCATTTCCTAGCATTATTGTCTTTTCCAGTGAGTACTGTCTTCTCATCATCACAAGTACAATCACTTCAGTTTAGTCATTTTAGCTTCTAGGGAGAGGGAGAGTTCAGGCTGGATTTGACCAAGAACCCATTTATTTGTCTTTTGGGTGGTCCACAGTATCCATAAAACTCTCATCCACATTTCAAAGGAATAAACTTTCTTTCTGTCAGCTTCTTCATCATCCAACTTTCACACCCATACATAGTAATGGGGAATAGTATGGTATGAATTATCTTGATTTGGTTGCCAGAAACACACCTTAGACTTAAGAATCTTTTCTAGCTCCTTCTTGGCTGCCCTTCCCAATCTCAATCTCATTCTCCCTTTTGGTTGATGATGGAGCCAAGGAACGGAAAATCTTGAACAATTTCAATTTCTTCATTGGCAACCTTAAAGCTGTGTAGTTTCCCAGCAATCATTACTTTTGTCTTCTTGATGTTCAGCTGTAATCCTGCTTTGGCCCTTTCTGCTTAACCTTTATCAGGAGTTCTTTCAGGTCTTCACTATTTTTTGCCAGTGGCATGGTGTCATCTGCCTATCTCAAGTTTAATGTTCCTTCTGCCAACTTTCACTTCACTTCACTTTCATCTATATATAATCCAGATTTCCTTATGATACTTTCTTCAGATAGATTGAAGAGATAGGGAGATGAAATGCATCCTTGTCTGACACCTTTGCCAGTTGGAAACCATTCTGTTTCTCCTAACAGTAGCCTCTTGCCCAGAGTATAGTTTGCACTTCAAAACAATCAGATGGTGTGGTAAACCCATGTCTTTTAAAACCAACCATAATTTTTCATGATCCACACAGTCAAAAGCTTTGCTGTAATCTATGAGACACTAGCTCAAGGGTGGCCAGACTTGCTCAGCACAAGAGCCACATAGAAT
>NW_015213606.1:0-1355 GCF_001447785.1 Gekko japonicus | reverse complement strand
GAATTGCCTTTCAGGAGACAGGTGGGGCTACCGCCCAAAACAACATCTTTCCATGTCAAATTATCTCCATTTGTTACGCACAGTGTGCTTACTTATTTTATTGTCCATCTTTTTCACTGGAACTCAAGGTGGATTACAAGAGCACTAGAACTATTCAGTCCCTAAATAAGCCGACTACAAAATACAATTGCATTTGAAGGGCTGCAAGTTAGTCAAGGGTGGTGATCAGCGGTTGGCAATGTAAACACGTGGATGGCAAAATGAACATATGGAACGAGCGATCCACGGGAGGGCTTGGACACAACTGGAGAGGTCAGCCAGGGCCACTCCAATAGGAGCCATGCAACAAAAGAAATTTGCATAGCCTATCGAGCGAGCAGAGGCGTGACCTAACCAGTCTTGGATGACTTCCCCCCACTGAAGGAGAAGCGATTCTACACATACCTTGTGAACCATGATTAGGTGGAAAGACAGCATAAAAATGTTTTGAATAAATAAATAAAATAACAAAGGGGGAAACGAGGATGGGGTTGTTGTTTTGGGAAAAAGTTCCACAGCTTTTATAAAGTACAGGTGGGAGGCCTGTGAGACTCGCAGGGGAATCCCATTGCCCCCCACCACCACCCCACCGTGCAGTCTGGCATGGCTCCAGGCCCACCACCCACCTTGGAGCCCAGCTGCAGCAATGGTGGTGTCAGGGAACTGCTTTGAGCCCAGAGCAGCAGACGCTGCTGCCGCACCCGGCCCAGCCCGGCCCAGAGGGGTTCTCTGCGTCCAACACTGCTGCAGCCAGGCCGGATTGGTTCCCCGCATTTGCTGCTGCCACCTGTACAGAATAATAAAGGAATTATTCTGGAGGGAATTTAAAACCGCCAGTGTATTTTTAAAAAAGATTTCAGATTCTTCTGCAAACCTCGTGGGTCCCCCAAGTCTGCAGGAAAATCTGTTTAGTGTCAGTGTGGCCCCAAGTCCACAGACTTAGATGTCCACAGAGGGGGACAACATATCGCTATTAGGTGCATGGATAGTTCTGCACTCGGATTACAGTTTAAGATACAGGCCCCTTTAAAAACAGAGTGGTGGCCAACTTTAGGAGAAATCCAGAGGATTCCTGATATCACTCAGGAAGGGCTCTGACACATGCTGGGGGAGGGGCAGGGGCGGGGAGAGATTTCTTTGTCTCTATCCTTACAAGGACTTTGGGGAAGGGGGGAGGAATGGTTCTTGCTGGCCTAATTAGACCCCTTTCTCTGCAGCTTTAACTGATTAGAGAGAGCCAAGATAGGTAGGGATGGACATGAACCAGCTCTCAAACTAAAGTTTGAGACTAAAGTTTGAGACAAATTCTAGCTGGT
>NW_015213605.1:0-1326 GCF_001447785.1 Gekko japonicus | reverse complement strand
GTATTCCTTGGTGGGCTCCCATCCAAATAGTGACCAGGACTGGCCCTGCCTAACTTCTGAGATCTGATGAGATTGGCCTGGGCTATCCAGGTCACACCTGAAATACCACTGTGCTATTTCCAGGAAGAAGAAAAAACAATCCTCTGTTAAAATTTTGAGGTCCAGTTATCTTAGTTGATAAAAAAGTTCAAAGGAATGTGCTTAAAGGGGAAAAAAAAGAAACAGGAAACATATCGAACTATGAGCTTTGTGGAGCAGGACTTTTTCAATTCCTCCTCCTTCTGAAGCCCCCTGAAAAGTTTATGAAAACCATATATATACCACTTTTCTGCCAATCCAGTCCACTAGGGATACACATACAGGCATAATTCAGCATGAATATTCATACAGCTTTCGGGTGTTAGATATGCCCCACAGCACTCTTCTTTTGTATATACAGCAAACCATCTGTGTGCAGAAACCTACTTGTTAATACAAATCACCTTCACAAGAATAAAGAGGGTTTAAATCATGATTAATTATGTGGTTACCATGATTTTGGAAAGCCTAAACAAATCTGGCGTACCAAAAATTTGGGGGAAGGGATTATATGATCGAAGAATTCTCTGATGAAACTCTGTGAAGCTGTCTCTCATTTTGGGTGTTCTGCAGAAAGTCAAAATGGCTGTGCTATAAGGGTTGGGAGGCCCTTTCCGTTGCTAATCTTTGACTTCCAGCAAATGCCTGAGCTCACCATAATTCCAACCAGACCTGGAGTGCGATCACACACACAATTAGCCACGCCATAGGCACGAATGCCAGGCGGATTTAAAGAGCGCGATCAGACACAAACATCTGCCCCGCGTCCCACACCCGTCGGCAACCCGTTTTGCTCCACGGCAGAAGCAGAGTAAAAAGACACTGGGGAAAGTCCAGTAGCAAATGGATTGCTACAGGCCACAGACAGACTTTCCCTGTGTGATCACTCCAGCTTGCTCTCATGGCATCGGGCTGGTCTGATCAGGCCATCCCAACTCTGTGCTGTTGTTTTTTCCCCTTCTCAACACACTGCATAGGGAGCACTCAGTGCGAAGATGCAAATCATTGATCCCTTGTTGAAGTGCACTGGAAACACATGGCAAAAAAACCCAACCCGATTCACCCGTGGTTGCATCTGATCATGGAGTGGTGGGCTGCCCCCAAGGCTCCCAGGGACTGTGTGATCGCGCAAATGAGGGTCAAATTCCTATGGAGCAAAATAGCCTTGCTTCCCCTGCACGTTATCTTGTGCGTGTGACCGCAACCCTGCTTGAATTTGCCCTCCCCAGTTGGAATAATGAGACAGAC
>NW_015213604.1:0-1330 GCF_001447785.1 Gekko japonicus | reverse complement strand
CTGTAAATCATATTATAGATACACATTCTTTGATCATTAGAATATCTTCCAGCCCTGGCAAGGTGAAGATTTGATCTAGAAAGGCTCTTTATATTCCCTTTTTATTTGGAATGAAACTCAGAAAATGAGAATGTGACCCTGTTAATTTTCTCAGCAGCTTTTAGTACCACTGTCTGTGGAATCCTTCTGTGAGCAGTGTACCAGGACTCCTGGAATACCACCTTCTGATACCACCGTCCAATGGCGATTCCACTTCTCAACTGTACAGAGGTTTCAGAAGGTGGTGCTCAGAGATTTTGCAGAAGCCCGGGGGACAGCAATTGCCAAGAGTGCTTTTCATCTGCTTTGGTTGCACTTGCCAGCTGGGTTTGACATATTTAGAGAGCTTCTCATTCCATATATGCCTCATCAGAGCTAAGATCTGTAGGTGAGGCCACGCTTCATACATCAGCACTTCTGCAAAAAGAAATACAGTTTGCTCAGTGGTTACTATCCCCTGCTGTGAAATCCCATCTGTAATGAAGCCCATCAACCTAGTAACAGTGGAAATTTGATTTGTTTATTATTTATTTATTACTTTCAATTTATATCCCACCTATGCCGGGGCAAACTGGCTCAAGGCGGCGTACACAGGTAAAATGCGATAAAACAATAAATACAATAAAATTCACATAAACAACAATTTTAGAAAAACAGTGAAGCTCATACTCTGCTAGGCTTCTGAGAGCCAGTACAAACTCTGCAAATCAAAACCATACAAGTCTGAGCATGGTACACTTAATTTATACATCACCTTTCTTCCCATTGGGGACTCAGATCGGCTTATGTTGTTCTCCTCTCCTCCATTTTGTCCTCACAACCACCCTGCGAAGTGGGTTAAGTTGTTTGAGTGGCCCAAGGACACCCAGGGAGTTTCCATGGCAGAAGAGGGATTTAAACCTACTCCAGCACACTAACCACTACACCACAGTGGCTCTTGAACTAATGTTTCCTGAGCAGGCCACCACTTTTGAACTTAGGGAGCCTTCAAGGTAGGGGTGATTCCAAAGTTCTGCTCGTCTAAATCTCTCCCTGGATTTTGGAATCCCAAATGACTTGCTTTCATTTCCTAGTGGAACCAATCAAAAAGAAATCCGTCATCATCCCATTTCTTATATCAACGTTTTGTATAAAGAGCTGTGCAGAAGTCGTCTAAAGCTGCTTTCAGTAAAGCTCAGTCCTTCCCTCCTTTGCGTTTCTGATGCCCACATGCGCGTTGATAAGAAATTGCAATGCAGCTGTATCAATATTCTTTTTGCATGATGTTTTGCCAGTGCATGCGGGTGCAATG
>NW_015213603.1:0-1323 GCF_001447785.1 Gekko japonicus | reverse complement strand
AAAACCAGAGTGTCACCCCCAATGTCACCCTCGTGGCTTTGTCACTTCTGGGCGACATAGGCGTGTCACACGACGTCACTTCCTGTTCCAGGAGCATCCCCCTCATCCCCCCACTGTTGTGTCTGATAGACCTAGCAACCCTACTGCAGAGACAGGAAAAGTTGAATGTTTTTGTTCGAGACTTTTTAATGAAAGACAATAGTGGTAAGAAAGGTTGAAGGTAGAATGAGGTACGTGAGATGGATCGACTCAATAAAGGCAGCCATGGCCTTCAGTTCTCAAGACCCTGGCAAGGCTTGTTAATGACAGGGGCATTTTGGAGGTCAATCATCTATAGGGTTGCTATGAGACCCTTTTTTCACTCCCACAGAGCGCCTGCAGCCCTCCACAACCTCTGTCTCTCTAAGGTTCAGGGTTACAAGTAGGTCAGGCTGTCACATGTGGCTAACCTTCTGGCTTCTCCTAAAATATAGAGAGAGCCATGACTTTTTCACCTCTCCGGTCCTCTCACTCACTCACAGAGACATCAGCATAGATCCAGGTGGGTAGCCCTGCTGGTCTGAAGCAGAAGAATAAAGTTCGATTCCAGTGGCACCTTGAAGACCAACAAAATTTGATTCAAGATATAAGCATTTGTGAGCGTGCACAGGAAACCTTGATGCCTCTAATAAAATTTTGTTGAATTTCAAAGTGCCACTGGACTCGAACTTTGTTCTGAGACAGATAGGGTAGCCCAGCCCCCCTTAATAATTTCCCCTCGCTGGGGACTCAAACCCTGCTTCTGTTCACACATTTCCATCATTTATTTGTACCCAAAATTATGTATAGATCGCAATCTTAGCAAGGGAGGAGGTTCTTTCCCTGTGACAACTAACCTATAGGTTTTTTTTTTTTTGAAAAATCCTTTTACTTATGGTTTGAACATAGCAATGAAGAAAGACCGGTAAAAGTGACAATGGGCGCTTTCACGCATGCTAAATAATGCCATTTCAATCCACTTCAGCAACCATTTGCATGAGGATTTTGCCATTTCTCACAGTAAAGTCCAGTTGCAAAGTGCATGGAAAAGTGGACTGAAAGTATGTTATTTAGTGTTTGTGAAAGTGGGGGCTTAGGCTTTCCAATTTCTGAGGGGGGGGCCTGGGCCAAAGGCATCGCTATACTAGGTCCTTAAAAGAACTGGGGCCCAGTGACATCACTGGGAGGACCCAGTGACATCACAAGCCACTGCCACTATCTATGGAGGTGCAGCCATGTGAGATTTAGAGAGGAGCTCCCCAGAAATTTAGGGGGGGACTGGGAACCCCCCAGCAATGCCTCTGG
>NW_015213602.1:0-1330 GCF_001447785.1 Gekko japonicus | reverse complement strand
GGTCGAGCATCATCTCCTTCATCTCTCTCTGCATTTCTTGTTGGGCTTGCAACTAGCATTTCACATGTTTTGGTTGCTCTTCACCCCCGCCGCCATATCCCCCATACTCTCGGCCACTCTCCACAAGGTAGACACCGTCGTACCAGCCGGTGCCTCTCACCAGAGGGGTGGTTATACATGTTTCTCTTGTTTCTGTGGAGAAACTGACCCCCATGTAAGGGTCTTGCTACAGTCTCTCCGGGCCACATATCACAATACCTCCACTAGCTCCCGTGGTGGTGATGGTGGTCCCCATTGTAGTGGGGCTCTGTTCCACACTGGTAACTGGAACGTCTCCGATCTCCTCATCAGCCATGGTGGGGTATGAGTTTCGGGGACTATGTGAGTTCTAAGAGAAACAGGTCGAGCATCATCTCCTTCATCTCTCTCCACATGTCTTGTTGGGCTTGCAACTAGCATCTCACATGTTCTGGTTGCTCTTCACCCCCGCCACCATATCCCCCATACTCTCACCAGCTATGGCAGCGGCCGAGCTGACAGCAGGGTATAACGTCATAGAGCCCACCCTCCAAAATAGACATTTTCTCCATGAGAATTGACCTCTGTCAGCAGGAAATCAGTTGTAATCCTAGGAGATCTCCAGGTCCCATGTTAAGGCCAGTATCCCTACTGTCACATGTTAGCAACATGTTTACCATGCAGAAAATTGTGACTGCAAAGTTACTCTAATTTAAACCAGCTGAGATTAATGGGTGTAGAGTGGAACAACACTGCATAGGATTGCATTATTTCTCTCTTATTGTCTGATTATGCAAGTTGGCCCAAACTTTGGTACTCTGGGAATTTGAAGCTCTTGATGTTCCGCTGAACAGATGGCAAACAATTCCAATATATTACTCATAATTAGAAACTGGTTAAAGTTTATCCAGTCGTGGGGAAAACATATTTAGGATAGGAGACAAACTGAATTGCAGGATTAAAATATTAAAATCTATATGAGTACCATCCATTTAAGTTGTTCAGTACACACAAGCAAACCATTTATGTGACTATTATTGTTTTTTATCACTGAAACTCAGACTATTAGTTTTATTTGTTTGTGTGTGTGTTTTAAAAAGGTTGTCAGACAATTCCTACTTTGCAGGATGATCAAGACAAAACCCACATGGCAATTACAGCCAAGATAAGTTGACAGGCACCCAAAGAGAAAATCTAAAAGGAGTGGAGAGAACCATGTATGGTGTCCTGAACTCTGAAAGAAGGGCCGGGTAAAAAAGTACTAGATCAAGACATATGGGATATGCAGGGATATGGGAAACTGCTCTCGGTT
>NW_015213601.1:0-1342 GCF_001447785.1 Gekko japonicus | reverse complement strand
CTCCAGGTCCCACGTGGAGGTTGGCAAACACTAAACTAGTATGCATTTGCCCCTCTTTGACTGATGGAACATGTCCTTATACTGGTTTCCAAGTTGATGCAACTCCCAGGACTTCCCCTGGTGAAGAACCTGGGGAAATGTAGGTTTTGTGAGGCTGCTGAGAATTCTCAGCGATCTCTAGTCTCCTTATTGCATCGCCTTGGGTGGTGGAAAGGGGATAATCAATATACTACCAGGCCACTAAATATGAAGCCTTCCTCCAACTTAAGCACTTCTTCTGCTGGTAGAAGGTGGAGGAAGTCTTTTTCAGCTGGAGGAAGACTTCGGATTTTGCTGACGACACAAGCTGGTAGGACTGGACACAAGCTGATATCGTTCACGCTGGTGTCATAGGTATGTTTATTGTCTTCTTTTCAGACGTATAGTAGTCTTGATATGTTTATTAATTCATTTAAAACATTTCTACCCTCCTTTCCCTTATGGATTAAGGCTGGTTACAATTCCAAGATTAAAAAAAACACCAAATACAACAAAACCCCACTAACCCACCTCCCCAGTACCTCATAAAAACGCTTAAAAATGAGACCCCACCTCCTCAGGCAGCTTGTTCCACAAGGTGGGATCCACTATAGAGGAGGAATGGGCTATTAGAAGTCAAACTCCACTATAGAGGAGGAATGGGCTATTAGAAGTCCACTATAGAGGAGGAATGGGCTATTAGAAGTGGAGAATGACTGGAAGGTGACAGCTAGAAGACCACAGTTGGCGCATGGGAACATAGAGGGAAAGACAACCTTAGTGAACATTCCGTTTGTGGGAATTTCCCGTATGTGGGGCAACTGCAGTGGGGAAAACTGCACACCCACAGGGAAGTTAGTGTTCCTGAAACATCTCAGTCTGTGGTGTTTTCTAAACCATACATCTTTTGGCAGTGAGTAGCTTTGCAGCAGCTAGGGTTGCCAAGTCGAAATATGTCCTTACCGGGGGACATGGTAAGCATGTTACCCAGAAGTGACGTGACGACGCCGGGCACACTGGGGGTGGGGCCACGACCATCCAAGCCATAGAGTTTTCCCTCGGATGACCGTGGCCCCGCCCCCAGCGTGCCTAGCATGGCCGCGTCACCCAGAAGTCGGCGGCGGCGGGGAACGGGCCTCTGGGGCGGGTGTTTCCCCGCCCTCCGGGGGGACTTGGGAAGCCTAGCAGCAGCCCTATGAATTACCAAGATGATGTACTGCTTTCTGAAACACCTACCTGATGCTTTTTACCTCAAAAAGCACAGGAGGGACTGGGCCCCAGAGACAAGGAGGAAGAAGAGAAGTGTGATGCTGTTTGGCCCTGG
>NW_015213600.1:0-1339 GCF_001447785.1 Gekko japonicus | reverse complement strand
TAAATAAATAAATAAATAAATAGGAGAAGACAGGCTAGATGAATGGACACCATTGTTGTGGGATGGGAATATATACTATGGGATGGGAATGGATGGGAATATATACTAAGGAGAGGCAGGTCAAGAAGTTCCCAGTTAGGACTCAGAGGAACAACGAGGGAGACCAGGTGTCCTGCGCTCTTTGGGTTGGTAGAAGGTGGGGGTTCCCAAAGCAGGGCCTCCAAAGATTACCATAGTAGGCAGGTAGGTCTGTAAGACAGTAAGCAATCCTTCAGATATGCTGGTCACAAGCCATATGAATCTCAGTATCAGTATCCTGAACCGTGCCTGGAGACAAACTAGGGGTCAGGGTAGATGGGCCAAGACTGGAATGATATGGTCTCTACAAAGCATTCCAGTCAACATCCTGGTCACAGCATTTTGCACCAATTGAAGTTTCCAAACACTTTGCAAAGGCAGCCCCACATAGAGCACATTGCTGTAATCTAATATAGTTGTAATCAGGCCATGCACCACAGTGTCCAGATCTTATGCACCCAGAAAAAGCCAAAGCTAGCTAATGCTAATGTAAAAGGCACTCCTGACCACAGCTGCCAGCCAATGTCAATAGGCCAATGTCCAAGAAAACTCACCACACTATGGAATTGTTCTTCTCTCAATCACACAAAATTTATTTAAATTTAGTTTAGTGAGGTTTGATCCATAATGTGTTCAAAATACCCTACTGATTTCTATGTCCTCTGCCTGCTGCAGACTCTATGAACAATTAGAATTAGCTATATGCCTTGTGAACAATTTTATCCCATGTAAACTGTTAGCCGAATTGCTCTTTAGGAGAGACAATTGGAACAGTGTAATTAACGGGTTACTGGTCTGTGTCTACGAAGGATGGGCTGTACCGAGGTCATTGTGTTTATTGCTGCTTTGTTTTTGCATACAGGATGAATGCTGATAACCCAGGGGCACCTCTCGGTTGAGGTCTTAGCTCCGGTGCTTATCTCTCACAGCTGGTATCGCCTCTTAGGTGCCCTTCCGTTGAACTTTCCATTCCAAAGTCTCTAGCAAAGCAGCCCAGCAGTCCGATCACTATCAAGCTTTATTAAGGCATAGTCCATTTTATTAAAACACAGTCTATAATATTTCTTCAAAATGGACGCTCCTCCCAACAAAACACTGCCACAAATGGTCCTAAAATGTATTATGTACTAGTAATTTCCATTTAGTTCTTCCATTGCTTCCTACTGAGGTAGGTAATGGTCATTGGCCGTCATTGACTGGTATGTGCACATGAGGTGAAACACTGATGGAGTTACTTATAAAAACATAAGAACATAAGAGA
>NW_015213599.1:0-1335 GCF_001447785.1 Gekko japonicus | reverse complement strand
GGGTATAAATCCAATCTTCTTCTTCTATAGTCCTGTCAATATAGCAGTGTCACTTCTGGCACACACTGGAAGTGACATCATCATGCTGGTGCCATCCAGGGTGATGTTCTGGTATCTGTGCAAAAACTCTAAGGTAGAAGCCATTTTTACCATAGAGTTTTTGCCCAAATGCCAGAGCACCGCACCGACACTGCAACATGATGATGTCACTTCTGGTACACATCAGAAGTGACACTGCCATGTTGCTGGCAACCTCACCTGGGCCTCCCTTCCGCTTCTAGTAAATCCCCCCTGGCAACCCTACCCTTGTAGCACTGTGGCCCTAACCAAATCTAGCCCCTTTCCAGATACTTTTATCTTCTCTTTTTTAAAAAGTTTGATATCTGATCATGGATCCCCAACATGCACAAGAGCTTGGTCCTAACCGATCCAGTTGCCTCTAGAATCTGAGCATCTTGAGAGGTGGCTTAGTTTCTCTCTAAGGCTGAGCTAGCCTTGATCTCAGAGTGATGGATGGTGAATCAGAATGCAAGGGAACACGTCCAGCCGTCCTACCGCTTCCTGAGTGGCAACTACTAATTATCTCCTGAAATTTATGGGCTCCCCGGATATAAGCAGATGGGTATTTAAGTTAACAGCAGGCTGGAAACGTCCTCTATTAGTTCCAGAAGTGTACCTGGTTTCATCTGAGCTCTGTACGTTCCAGATTGACTACCCATTGGATAATTGTCAGCGAGCAAGTTATTAACTTAGTACAGGCACCATTAACTCCATTCTCCATTTACCTGCAAAGCAGGGCAGGGCGTGACTGAGCAAGACTCCTGAATTGTCAGTGGAGAAGGGGGGTGGTGGAATCCATGCATGTGTAGAGGGGGGAAAAGAAGAGAAAGAAAGCAGGAGCTGAGACTCTTATCCACTTATTTAAATTCTGCTGAAAGCAACTAGTGCTAGATTAACAATTTTTAAACTCATTACACACTCGTATCGTAGCCCGGTCTGACTGACTCATATGGATACTTCCAAAACCTCACTGTGTTGGAAGCAGTGTGGATGTGTGGGTTCTTTCTTGCATTGCTGCTGTGCTTGTATCCGCATTGCAAAATTCCGGTGTATGGTTACACGCACAATTCGCTCAGTCACAGGATATTCAATCGCAATGACTCCTGAGCGGATACTTCTAAATCTGTGGGGTGAGGACCAGATTCCACCGGTTGGAAAACACTTGATAATCATCTTACCCACAGTGGCCAAACTAGCAACAGCTTTGAAATGGAAAGAAGGAATGGTCCCCACAGAAAACCAAAATTATGGCTAGATAAAATTTGGGATTGCTTT
>NW_015213598.1:0-1356 GCF_001447785.1 Gekko japonicus | reverse complement strand
CGTTTTCTTGAGTTTGGGGGCGGCTTCTCATTTCTCCGATTCCGATGAGTCTGGTGATGTGGAAGTAATGCTTCTTGAATCCTGTGAGTTGGATTCTTCTTCTTCCTCTTGGTCTGGTTTTGAGTTCTTTTCTTTCTTCTTATATTTTGCGTTGAACATTTGATCTATACATTTTTCCACTTTTGGAACAGAGTCAATTTTGTATTTTTTATCCAAATAATTAACGCTCAGTCCTTCCAGTAATAACCATCTGTATGGTATTCCCTTTTTTTGCAGAGTGAGTGTAAGCATCCTGTATAGTTTCCTCCATTTTCTGACTTCAAAGGGGATGTATTTTACCCTGTCAGCTACGCTGCCATTAGGTTTATGGGTTCCAGTTCACTCGCTTGACCTGTGTACCAGCCAGGCCCGCATTCCATTCTCCTTGGCGCCTCTGCTCCTTATCTCTGACCTTGTAGCTCGCTCCCTCATGTAGTGTCTCCCCATATTTCAACCGTGGGACCACTTTCGCTTCTTCGCCAACCTACCAACGGGTTTTCCCGCCCGTGGGAGAGTGCCTAATTGGCCCATCGATGGGGGCCCCCTTTTGAGTATACTATATCTAACCATGTAGGCTTAATATTAGTTATTCTTAACAGTGAATATGTTTATGCTACCATAGTTCTCACAATAAAGTAAAACCTTTTTGGAAGTGTGTGCTAAGTGATTGACTATGGGTCCTGACACTCCCCAGGCTGAGGGTCTCCTACAGAGACCCCGGGGAGGTCCGGGATGAACTCGGACCCCTCCTGTCAGCCGGGTCTCGGCGCGTCCCCATCAGAGCGAGATGGGACGCGTCCAAGCGGCGAAACGCTTAAACCAGAAGTCCAAAAACCACAGCAATCCTGAACCTGCCTTGCTTCAGGTCCAGTGCTAGTCCTACAGGCAGGAGAGAGAGGAGGTAGATGGTAAAGAGAGCTGTCTCTGCATCCTTCCTCTGTTGGAATTAACCTCAGTTACCACCCCTACAAGAGGCCCCCACCCCGTTGCTACTGATGCTGACTTCATTCAGATGCTTTTTACTGCTGTACATCCACTGTCTCTGACAGTTCCCAGCTGTTGTAAAAATGACTTAAAATCAAGGGCATTTTGGTAGTCACTGGTAGGAGGCATCAGTAGATTCAGACACCTTTAATGGCATAATAAGGAGGCACCAGTACCTTCCTGTGAAGCTGACCAGAATGCTGCCGTTACAGTGACTGCATGACCTTGGCCCCAGCTGGAAGGCAGCTCTTCCCCTGGGGAGAAATCAGCATTTCCCAGCTGAATTAGAGGTGCTGCTGCCACTGTTGCAACCGCAGTGTCCAATCCTGCTTC
>NW_015213597.1:0-1398 GCF_001447785.1 Gekko japonicus | reverse complement strand
GAAATGTAATAAATAAATAAATAAAATAACCAAAGTTAGGTTTTTATGTCATGTTTGTGAGCTTAGCAAGGGCATCTAGTTTCCTGCTGGAATCAGAACGCTATACTAAATAGATCTTGGTCTGACCCAGCAAGGCAATTATCGTGTCCATATATTCTCAGTTTAATACCTATTATTCTTGCTGGATATTTTTCTTACTGGTATTAATATGCAGCTTGTTTCGAAAAACCCTGCTGTGCTCTCTGGTTCCAGTGATAGGCAAAGGACGCTTTCTTCAATGGGTTCTTTGTGCATTGTCCAAAGGAGAAGAAAAACCCTTGTGCACAATTTTGTTTGTGTACCATTCCCTATCATGGCATTTACACCAAAGCAGTGTTGCAACAAACCACAGATGGATTTTGTGAGTAACTATATGCCCACCATCACCCCTAATGGAACATCGCGATCACCTGGCTAGGTATGAAACTTCAGAACATACACTTTCAAGGGTTCCTTAATAACTGCATTTTTGTTGTTCCTACCATTCTATGCAATGTGTGTGTAATTAATGCTGTATGTTTGTCTTCCCTATCCCCACAAATATTGTTAGTCCAACTGTCTCAAGAGTAACTGTAAATTGCTCTGAGCCCGCAGGTATGTGGGAAAGAGCGATCAATAAATCGAAAGCATTATTATCATCATCATCATCATCATCATGTGGAATAGTAAAAGGTAAAGGTTTCCCTTGCTCGAAAGCCAGTCGAATCCGACTCTAGGGGGCGGTGTTCATCTCCGTTTCTAAGCCGAAGAGCCATCGCTGTCTGAAGACGTTTCCGTGGTCATGTGGCCGGCATGACTAGATGCCAAGGCACACGGAACGCTGTTACCTTCCCACCAAAGCAGTACCTATTTATCTACTTGCAATTTCTTGCTTTCGAACTGCTAGGTTGGCAGGAGCTGGAATCAGAGACGGGAGCTCACTCCATCATGCATCACGCGGGTCTCGAACTGCTGAACTACCAACCTTCTAGCCTGCAGTTCAGCGTCTTAACCACTGAGCCATTGCAGCACCTTATCATGTGGAATACGGGTAGATAAAAAGGTGGTAGAAAACCTTGAAAGGTGAAAAGTGAAGCAAAGAAGAGGAGGAAGATCGAACCCATTTAGTATTATGAATTGTCGAAGGCAGCAGGAAAAGAGGAAGACCCAACATGAGATGGATTGACTCAAGAAAGGAAGCCACCAGGGCCCTCAGTTTGCATTGCAAGCTTTGAGAAAGGCTGTCAGTGATAGGAAGTTTTGGAGGTAATTAATGCATAGGATCGTCGTAAGCCATTTGACGAAACTTGACACACGGATGATGATGATGATAATAACAAAATCATCATCATCAAAAATCATGGGATTTGTCCTTTTATG
>NW_015213596.1:0-1369 GCF_001447785.1 Gekko japonicus | reverse complement strand
ATAACACTTTCTTGATCATCACTAATATACAGCAAATGTTTTTAAAGTCGTTTCTTTTTCCCATCTAAATCTGTATCAGAAGAAACCCAATCATTCCATCTTTCACACAATTTCACTTTATTCTTATGCATCTGTAGCCTGCTCTTTTGCCACAGCATTTTTACATGCCTTTTGTCCTTATGGGTGTGATAAATTAATCCAAGCCTTTCCTCTTTAATTTTGAGAGTTTCCAGTTTCCAAGTTTTATTGTCTCTTTCCAGTTTCCATGTTCTTTGTTTTGTCCTTCCCCCCACCCTTTCTTTCCCTCCAAAGTTCAGCTTTTGCACTTTTTTTTTAAGTCAAACATAGTAGAAAATCTTTTTTATCATATATTTATTGGGTTTTCATACTTAATAGACACACATACATAGATCACAACAAATCTTCCATTTTCAATACATCACATTACTAACAATTTGGTTGTACATAGTCAAAATTTAAATTGTCTCTATTCTTATACTAACCGATTATACTTCCACCTTGCATCCCTCATGATCCTCATCAATTCTTCTGGTCTTTATAATTATAAACTATCCTCTCTACTTTCCTACCATTACTCATTTTTCTATATGTCAAGATACTTTTTAGTACATTCATTCTGATTTTTGCAACACACAACCGACTAGGCTATTCATCTATATATCAAAACAACTTTTAATAAAATTATTCTAATTGTTGAAACACACCATCAGCTGGACTATTCACCTCTTAATTTCAGCATCATAGAGTTACTCTACTCTTGGGTCTCTTTTAACAGTTCCTTAGGGCAGATACCATTCCAGGAATAATTTTTACAGTAACATTATAAATAATAAACCTACTAATCCTTAACATTTGGATCGTCATATTGGCAGTAATACCACTCTTACTAACAATAAATTCCATTTTAACTTAAATTTACAATAGTATAAGATACCATCCCAAAAGTAAGTTATATAAAAATAAAGCAAAAATGTTGCTCTCACTATATTTAATCATGTTCCTAGAGATATTACTACCATTGTCAAATTTAAATTGTTTCTATTCTTATACTAACCAACCTTGCCTCCCTCATAATCCTCATCAATTTTTCTGGCCTTCATAATTCTCAACTGTCTACTTTCCTACCATTACTCATTTTTCTATATATCAAGATACCTTTTAGTAAATTCATCCTGATTTTTGAGAGACACAATCGGCTAGACTGTTCAAAGCTATATATCAAAATAACTTTTAATAAGTTCATTCTAATTTTTGAAACATACCATCGGCTGGGCTATTCATCTCTTAATTTCAATATCATAGTTACTCTAATCATGGGACTCTTTAAAGATTCCCTAGGGCAGATACC
>NW_015213595.1:0-1459 GCF_001447785.1 Gekko japonicus | reverse complement strand
CCTCCCGAGGAAGCCTGTCCCCCCGAGGAACCTGAGGAACTGCTGTCTCAGGAAGCTCTTCCTAATGTTTAGCCAAAAAGTCTTCTGATTTGATTTCAACCCATTGGTTCTGGTCTGACCTTCTGGGCCAATAGAAAAAAAGATCCCGTGGCTGTGGCTCAGTGGTAGAACATCTGCTTGACATGCAGAAGGTCCCAGGTTCAATCCCTGGCTTCTCCAGTTATAAGGAGCAGGTGGTAGGTGATCTGAAAGATCCTAGCCCGGGACCCTGGAGAGCCACTGCCCATCTGAATAGACAATACTGATCCTGAGGGAGGAAAGTCAATACTGAGACTTGAATCCAGCCAAGATGGAGGTTCTGTGGCTGGGCGAGGGGGGAGAATCAGGGTGAAAGTAGTGTGTCAGCTTCCGGCTCTTGATGGTATGTCTTTAACACCAGTGCTGACTATCAAGAGCCAGTTTGGTGGTCGACGGGATCCATAAAACTCTCCTCTGCCACCACATTTCAAAGGAGTTTATTTTGTAGAAGGGTGGGATCCAAAACGTACTAAATGAAGAAAGGAAGACTGAGGGTCAGGCTGATGGGCCTTTCCTGGACTGGAAGGCCCCCCCCCACTTTTGGCCAGGATGTCCTTTCCCAGAATGCAGCTCTCTACTTCTTTATCCCCCCCCGCCAAAAGACGCAAGCTGTGAGGCAGCTCTGCTTGCATTGGCTTCCCCTGTTTTTGCCTCTGCTAGGCACCCGGGGCTGGCCCTGTAAACAGTTGTGGGGCTCGGCGAAGAAGAAGAGGAGAAAAGATTGGATTTATACCCCGCCTTTCACTACACGAAGGTGTCTCAGAGTGGCTCACAAACTCCTTTCCCTCCCCCTCCCCACGACAGACACCCTGTGAGGCAGGCGGGGCTGAGAGAGCTCTGGCAGAAACTGCTCTTTTTCAAGGACAGCTCTTGTCAGAACTACGGCTTGCCCAAGGTCATCCAGCAGCTGCGAGAGGAAGAGTGGGGAATCAAACCCGTTTCTCACAAATTAGAGAGAAGAAGAAGAGAGATAAGAGATTGGGTTTATACCCCGCCCTTCAGTACCCAAAGGTGTCTCAGAGGGGCTTACAAACTCCTTTCCCTTCCCCTCCCCACGACAGGCACCCTGTGAGGCAGGCGGGGCTGAGAGAGCTCTGGCAGAAACTGCTCTTTTTCAAGAACAGCTCTTGTCAGAACTAAAGCTTGCCCAAGGTCATCCAGCCAGGTGCAAGTGGAGGAGTGGGGAATCAAACCCGGTTCTCCCAGATTAGAGTCCGCGCGCTTAACCACTACACCAAACTTCTCCTTCCCTCACACACAATCCGCTGCGGAAGCACGCACCCGAGGAGCTGCCTCGTTCTTGTGGTGGCCAATGGAGAGATATGCCAGGTTTCTTGGCAGTATCAAACAATGCACACGGCCTCCATGTTTCCTTTGTGAG
>NW_015213594.1:0-1362 GCF_001447785.1 Gekko japonicus | reverse complement strand
ATCCATTACTGTTAGTAGCCAGAAACCCCTAAAGGGACATCTTGGGGCGGGGGGGGACTGTGAATGCAGACTGTCAAAGGAGGTTGAATTCTAGGACAGATCCTGTCAGATGCTAAGGTGGCCTTGGAACAGTTACAATTTCAATATGCCCTGACCCAGCCTCGATGGGACTTTTTGGCAAGGGGAAATGCTCGAGGGACACACAAGCTTTCCTGTAACTTTTTAAATATGGCCATATGATTATTATTTTTTTGCTAAATTCCACATAAAGACCCTGTCATCAAATTGGTAGAAATCCAAAAATGGGTTGGAGCAATATGATTGGTTGTGAAGTATCAGTAGTTGGAGGAGAAACGAATTGGATAAAGTATACAAATGAGGGGTCTCCAGTAGGGAGTTAGACAGGAAACAAGGCTTTCTCCTTTATTCTCTCTTTTTTCCAGATAATCATCAGAGTGGCGCCATAATTTACTGAAAAAATGGATTTCCGACGTGGAACAGCACTTGATGGACCATTTTTGTGTGCTTTGCTGCTCTGTTCTGGTGGAATGATGATATTACACATCAACAATAATGTATATAGAGTTTTAGCCCAGTGGCACCTTTAAGACCAACAAAGTTTTATTCTCTGTTGGTCTTAAAGGTGCCTCAGGACTCAAACTTTGTTCTGTTGCTTCAGACCAACATGGCTACCCACCTGAATCTATGTGTTGTACAGAAATCAGCAACTGGGTTAAAGTAAGTTATATCCTCAGGGATTTTATCTGTGTTGAGGTGCATTCTGGAAAAAATCTCATGTAATTAAAGGGAGGTAAAACTTTTGTTAAACCATATAGGCCAATAAAATCCTATAAAATCATGTAAGTTGGTCTTGTTCCTGAAAGTGCTATTCCTTGCATAAGAATTTTTTAAAAAACCTCCTCTCATAGTGCAGATTTAGCTTGGAAACTATGCAGATTAACAGAATGGCATTAATGCCAGGGATCGGTTGGCCTTGCCCCCCTGTAGACAAGGAAGGCACGAGGTCTAATTGGGTTGTCACATTTGAAACAGCCAATTAGGAAACTTGATCTGGCCTCTTATATTCTGACCTTACCTCCACCATGCAGGTTGCTGGGTGACACCCTCTCAGGCTAAGACATTTTACCAGGTTTTTGTGAAGATAAAAGGAGGCAATACAGTAGTTTGAGCCACTTTGGTGAGAAAGGCAGCACAGACAGGGACAGGGACAAATATACCCTCCTTGACATAAGGAAGAAGGAATTTTGTCACACTATAAGAGCCAATGGGGAGTAGTGGTTAAAAGGTCAGACTAAGATCAAGGAGATCCAAGTTGCTGGCTGACCTTGGGTCAGTCACACA
>NW_015213593.1:0-2115 GCF_001447785.1 Gekko japonicus | reverse complement strand
ACACTAACAGAGCTTAGAGGGAACACTGCATCTCAACCATGGAGCTTATTTTATGGCCAGGGATTAACTCTCTCTCCCCCCCCTCAGTCTGCCCTACCTTAAAAGGTTGTGAAGACAAACATGGGGGGAACATGCTCGCCCCCGTGAACACTTTGGAGGGTGGTCAAGACAAAAAAAATGGTTTGGTAAGCAAAATGATATGCCTGGAACAGGTTTAACCCTCACCTGCTCCACTTTTGTGGTTAAGTGCGTGAACTCTAATCTCGGAGAACCGGGTTTGATTCCCCACTCCTCCACCTGAACCTGCTGGATGACCTTGGGCAAGCCGTAGTTCTGATAAGAGCTGTCCTTGAAAAAGAGCAGTTTCTGTCAAGAGCTCTCTCAGCCCCGGGGAGGGGAAGGGAAAGGAGTTTGTAAGGCGCTCTGAGACACCTTTGGGTAGTGAAGGGCGGGGTATAAATCCAATCTCTTCTTCTTCTTCTTCTTCTTTTTCTTCTTCTTCTTCTACCTCCCAGGGTGTCTGTTGTGGGGAGGGGAAGGGAAAGGAGTTTGTAAGGCGCTCTGAGACACCTTTGGGTAGTGAAGGGCGGGGTATAAATCCAATCTCTTCTTCTTCTTCTTCTTCTTTTTCTTCTTCTTCTTCTACCTCCCAGGGTGTCTGTTGTGGGGAGGGGAAGGGAAAGGAGTTTGTAAGGCGCTCTGAGACACCTTTGGGTAGTGAAGGGCGGGGTATAAATCCAATCTCTTCTTCTTCTTTTTCTACCTCACAGGGGGTCTGTTGTGGGGAGGGGAAGGGAAAGGAGTTTGTAAGCCCCTCTGAGACTCCTTTGGGTAGTGAAGGGCGGGATATAAATCCAATCTCTTCTCTTCTTCTTCTTCTTCTTCTTCTTCTTCTTCTTCTTCTTCTTCTTCTTCTTCTTCTTCTTCTTCTTCTTCTTCTTCTTCTTCTTCTTCTCATTCACCAGAAACAGCATTTGTGGTGCCCCCAATTTAACACCGGTTCCCATGCACCCGTTCATCGCCTGGTGACTCAACGTTGTTGAGGCTCGCCTCTGGGAATCAGCTAACTCACACCCAGTCACAAACAGAACTCTCGGGTCACCAACCGTTGACACAAACAGAATTCTTCTCAGTGGGGTAATTTCACGCCTGAGTCATCAAGCGATCGAGAGAGCTGGTCCGTGTGGTGACTGAGCCAGAAACTAGCTGAACGTAAGGACATAAAAAGAGCCCTGCTGGATCAGACCTGTGGTTCATCTAGTCCAGCATGTGGTCTCACGCAGTGGCCAACCAGTTCTGATGGAGGCCCAACAACAGGGTATAGAGGCAGAGGCCTTCATAAGGACATCAGAAAAGCCCTGCTGGATCAGACCAGTGAGGGTCCATCCAGTCCAGCATCCTGTCTCACACAGATGGTCAACAACAGGGCAGAGAGACTAAGGCCTTCCCCTGAGAAGAACCTCAGAAGAGCCCTGCTGGATCAGACCAGTGAGGGTCCATCCAGTCCAGCATCCTGTCTCACACAGGGGCCAACCAGTTCCTCTGGAGGGCCAACAACAGGGCACAGAAGCCGAGGCCTTCCCCTGGTGTTGCCTCCTGGCTCTGGGATCCAGAGGCTTAGTGCCTCTGAAGGCCGAGGCTGCTTTAGTCTCCATTGCTAGTAGCCACTGATAGAACTAGGGTTTCCAGGCTCCAGCTGGGGCCTGGAGATCTCCTGGAATTACAGCTGGTCTCCAGACAGACTACAGAGATCCAGAGAAAATGACAGCTTTGACGGATGGATTTGGAGCAACACTCCCTCTAAGCGGCGGAGTCTTGTGAGTGAAAATTCTACTTTGTGAGCTACTGGCCTTAAAGTTGTGAGCTGGTGATTTGGCTACGGCATAAATTAGTTAGCTCTGGAGCCCTCCTTCCTGAGCGAAGACAAAAATGTGTGAGCCTGAGGCTAAAAAATGGTGAGCTATATCACACTAACTCAGTTTAGAGGGAACATTGATTTGGGGGGCAGTGCATATCTGCTGAGCTCCCACCCTTTCCCAATTCTACCCTACCCAGACTCCACTGTCCACATCTCCAGGAATTTATATCAGAACTGTCCTTGAAAGAGCAGTTTCT
>NW_015213592.1:0-1362 GCF_001447785.1 Gekko japonicus | reverse complement strand
CTATCCAGATCAGGGCAAAATCAGGGCAATCTAAACCAGGTTTAATCAAGATTCTGGCCATGGATTGCCCATGCAAGGTTCTATATAGCCTGGTGCCACATCTGAAGGAGTCTAACACAACAGACCATAACAGACCACAACAGACTAACACATTAGACCACAGATCACTAGCATGAAAATGAAAATCCCTATTAATGTGATACAGTCAGCATGGTGTAGTGGTTAACATGTTGGACTAGGATCTGGAAAACCCAGGTTCCAATCCCCACTCTGTCACTGAGGTTTAAACAATAAGATTACTGGATCACCCCTTTGTCTTCTTGTAGCCCCTTTCCAAGCTCACAGAGTAGCTAAAGGAGGATATTATTCCAAGATCACAAAGCATAAGATCACTTCAGAGGGTAGCTGTGTTGGTTTGCAGTAGAAGAGCTAAATTCAAGTCCAACAAGATTTAGAGAGCAACAAGATTTTCAGAGTATAAGCCAATGCTTTCTTTGTCAGATACATAAGGGTTATAATTACTTCGAAAAATCTACATCATCACCATCACCACCACCACCACCATCAACAACAACAATTTGATTTGTTAATCATTCTATCTCAGCTTACACCGAGCTCTGGGCGATGTACAAGGGGCATAATGCCATAAAACAAAGATACAGGTTTTAAGATTTCCATATACAGTTTGATAAGAGCTAAAACTAGAGTAAAAAGATCCAAGGTGGCAACTTACAAATTTCTATTCCAATTCTGGACTGCCCAGCCATTTAATGGGAAGGGGAAAGAGGGAAAATGAAATATATGGGGGGGGGGAGGTGTGTAACAAGCTGGGCTGGGTCAGGAAGCAGGAGGCAGGTCTAGTTTGGGGGGTCATAGCCAGAAGAGACAGAACAGGAGCTGGGTTGGGAGTCCCAGAGAATAGTCATCTGAAGCAGGAGGTCAGGAAGTCAGGAATCCAAACAGGAGTGAGGTCCAAAAACAGGAACCGAGGGTGTGTGTAAGGTCAGCATGGATGCAACTTGTTTTTTCCATGGAGAGCCCAACCCTGAGCAGGAGCTATATAGGTCTCCAACAGTGCTTCCCTTAGCAGCAGCACCACTCCTGTCAGTACTCAGGGCTCGGAGCCCGCCTTCCCTGCCAGCGTGCATCTCGGTGGTGGGTTGATAAGTCCCTGTGGAGCCACTCCCTCAGCTGAGCCACTGGTGGAGGTGAATCAGGCAGGCTTTCTGTTTGCAGCTGCACCTCATCAGCTGCTGCAGGACCAGGTGCAGGGGTTACTGGCTTGGGCACCAGCAACTGCAAACTGTCAACTCCCGAGGAGTCAAAGGGGCCGGCTTCCACCTCTGGTGATGCCAGCGACTC
>NW_015213591.1:0-1585 GCF_001447785.1 Gekko japonicus | reverse complement strand
AACTTCCTGTCCTGCTTGCTGCCAGGCAGGCAGCTGCTACCTGGCCACCCGCTGGCTGCCTAACTGCCACCTGTGAGGAGATATTTTCCTTACCTCCTTGCTCTCCTATCAACTTCCTGTCCTGCTTGCTGCCAGCCAACCAGCTGCTACTTGGCCACCTGCTGGCTGCCTGACTGCCACTCAGGAGGATATATTTTCCTTACCTCCTTGCTCTCCTATCAACATCCTGTCCTGCTTGCTGCCAGCCAGCCAGCTGCTACCTGGCCACCTGCTGCTACCTGGCCACCCAGGGAGAGATATTTTCCTTACCTCCTTGCTCTACCACATCCCCCAACCTTCCTGAGATTATTTCTTCTTACAGGAGTTTGGTCACTATTTCTTATATACAGTTGCCAGGGTAACCAACACAATGGCTGTACTCTCATGAGAGGAAGTAATCTTTCAAGAGTTCAGGAAACTCTATAAGACATGTGTAGCTAGCCATAATGTTTTGAAGAGTGCAGGGGCAGAGAAGGGAAAAGAAAGGTTCTCTCATCTGGCTCCTGAGTGGGAGCCGCAGCAGCAGGGTCAATGGAGCGGTGATGGTGGCTGCATGACGCCTTGATCTGTCACTGAGGGTAGCCCGAGAAAGTATGCCTTGCAATGCTTCTAAAAGGTGTAAAGTCAGAGAAAGTTGTAGGATTAAAGAGGATGAATCATAAACAGGCCTGTTTTTGTTCTGTTCCCCTTCCTTTTATTCACTGATTTCTCAACCAAAATTCTGCCCCCAGAAGAGACATATTTCAAAAGGGAATTAGATAAGCATATGGAGCAGAGGTCCATCAGTGGCTATTAGCCACAAGGTATAGATAGGGGCTCTGGGGCAAGTGATGCTCTGTCTTCTTGGTGCTTGGGGGGGGGGGGTCAACAGTGGGAGGGCTTCTAATGTCCTAGCCCCACTGGTGGACCTCCTGATGGCACCTGGTATTTTTGGCCACTGTGTGTCAGAGTGTTGGACTAGATGGGCCTTTGGCCTGATCCAACATTGGCGTCTCTTATGTTCTTATGTTCATTATCTGTTCATTAGCGTATCATCTCATTTGGTGCAGTGGTTAAAAGTGGTGGACTGTAATCTGGAGAGCCGGGTTTGATTCCCCATTCCTCCACATGCAGCCAGTTTGGTGAACTTGGGTCAGTCTCATTTCTCTCAGAGCTGTTCTCTCAAGAGCAGTTCTCTCAGAGCTCTCTGTGCCACCTACCTCACAGGGTGTTTGTTGTGGGGAGAGGAAGGGAAGGCGATTGTAAGCCGCTCTGAGACTCCAAGTGAAGTGTGGGGTATAAATCCAATCTCTTCTTCTTCATTTATTTTGCCTATGATAGGCCGGAGGAAAAGACAACAACAAGAAGAGTAGATTTTACACCCCTCTTTTCTCTGCCTTCAGGAGTCTCAAAGCAAATCCCCTTCCCTTCCTCTCCCCACAATAGGTGAGGCTGAGAGAGTTCTGAGGGAACTGTGACTGGCCAGGATCACCCAACAGGCTTCTAAGAAGAGCTTTTACTTCGGTAAAAGTTTTGGTCACCCCATTTTAGGGAGGATGTTGACAAG
>NW_015213590.1:0-1371 GCF_001447785.1 Gekko japonicus | reverse complement strand
TCTCTTGGTCAGTCTCTGCCAGTTCGGCCTTGAATTCCTCAAGGGAGAAAGGCGACTAATAAATGTTTTAAATAAAATAAATAAACAAGCACTTGGCTCAACTTGCTCCACACCCGTTTGTGCTGTCCCTGTCATCTCCCTGGGGCAGCACTCCAAGCCAAGAACCCTGTGAACTCCTGTGCAGGCAAACCTTCGGAGAACACAGCCTTTGGCGGGAGAGGGTGGGAACAAAAGGAAATGCTGTGATTACGGTTTGGGGACACCAACTCTTGTAAGTACAGAGTGGCTTTGAAAGCATTTGTGCAGCTGCCGAAAGAACGCTGCCGCTTAGCGAAGGCGTCATCAGCGTCAATTAGCAGCAGGTTAGATTAGAAATCTATTCGAGTCAGGCCCTGGAGAGGAACAGGGGTGGCGGCTTCTAGGGCCGCCGCTGTGCAGAGTCTCTAATGGGGAAAGCACAAAGCCATGCCGATCAAAAGAACTAGCAGGGAAGCAATTCGGGAACGCCGTGAGCTAGAAGGAGAGAATCAGATTCTGTTTTGCCAAGCGCCGTGCTCTGTAACCCAGCCGAGCACTCAAAATGAAACGTAAGCGCGAACGACAAAAAGAGAGAATGAAACACTGCCCACAGTCTCAAGGAGCAAGGAAAGGAAAGATGACTGGCAAACTAGTTATTGCGGCAGTTCTCAAACGAGGGTCGCCAGGACTGGGTTGGGAAATACCTGGAGATTTTGAAGGTGGAGCCTGGGGAAGGCAGGGTTTGGGGAGGGGAACTAATAATACCGTAAATGTAATTATTGTATGGCACGGTGTGCAGAATAGCCAAGAGATCCTAAAATTGTCTGGCAGCCAGAAGTTCTAGCTCTTTATCGTTATGGACCACTAGGTGGCGAGCTAGACTCGTTTTTAAGGCAAGAGGTGGTTTGCCATTGTCTGCCCCTGTGTCACGACCCTGGAATTCCTTGGAGGTCACCCTTCCAAATACTAGCCAAGGCTGGCCCTGCTTAGCATCTGAGATCCGGTGGGATCGGGCTAGCCGGGACTATCCGGGTCAGGGTAGGGGAGATACGTCAGCAGGGTATAATCCCATGCAGTCCACCTTCCAAAGTAGACCTTTTCTCCAGGGGAACTGATCTCTGTTTTCAGCAGACTAATTGTAATTCCAGGAGACCTTCAGCCACCACCTGGAAGTTGGCAACCCTATCTCCAACGGTAGGCTGGAGCTCAAAAGTGTGTGGTGATGCTCTCGCAGGAGGGTGTTCATGAGACCAGGAGAGGTGAGGAAGAACACAGTCCACTGGAAGAGAAGGCCGGAAAGGGCGGGGGCTCAGTGGCCAGTGTGGGGTCAGTTTTCTGCATAATGAGCAAATT
>NW_015213589.1:0-1387 GCF_001447785.1 Gekko japonicus | reverse complement strand
GTTGCCAGGAGGGACCTGGCAGCCCTAGCACTGTGTACTGCAGCCGCCGCCATTTTCTGGCTATGCCCACTATCCTGTGTTAGAGTTCCAAAGGTGTCCGCAGGCTGAAAAAGGTTGGGGACCCCTGCCTTAGAGAGAGCAAGGCGCAAAGCTAGACTGACTATTTAAACTTGGCCCCACCATTCCAGTCCTCCAAACATGGCCTGCTGGCTTTGGGAATGCAGAAGGGATCCATATTCTGATTCTAACCAGCCTGGTTAGATTACTGTAACACACTTTACATAGGACTGCCTTTGGAAACTGTCCCCAAACTTCCGTTTACCCGCAATGCTACAGTAGGGTTGCCAGGTTCCCACTGGCCAGTGGTGGGGGATGGGGGGGGCAGTAGGGTTGCTGGGAATGGCAACTTTGGAGGTGCACTCTCTGGCATCACATCCCTGCTGAGCTCCCTCCCCAAACTCTGTCCTTCCCAGGCACCACCCCACACCTACAGGGATTTCCCAAGCCAGAGTTATCAACCCTAAACCCACCAATTAAGATCCTGTTCTCAAGTCCTGCTCTCTGTGTCTCTGCTTGCAGTGTCCAGCAAACCTCCCTGGTTGGAGTGGGGGATCCCCTACTCAGAGCTTCCGTTGCCACTCCAAGCGGCAGCGGGGGGGGGATTTTAAAAAACTCCTGATGGTGTCACTGTCAGGTGACATCTAGAAGCAACCACGTTAGCTGTTGCAATCACTGGAAATTCTAGTTTTCCAGATGAAGGACTTTCAGAGGCAAACAGAGGCCTCGTTGACTTGAATGGACACTCATTACTATGAATTAAACTGTGTAATAAATGTCTGATGTCGATCCTCCATGTGATGAAATATGCTATAGCTGCAGTACTACACTTTCCTGGGAGTAAGCCTCATTGTATAAATTGGGACTGTATAGAAATATTGATTTCTAAAAGCCTCATGCCTTCTCCTGTTCTGTCTTTTGATAACAGGCTGAACTTTATTTTCTGTTACAAGCCAAATGGTGAGCCCCATAGCCTCGCCATGCCATAAACCCAGACCAATCTGATTCCAAAGATGACCGATCGGAATCGTCTGATGACAGAGTCCACAGAACAGGAACCAACCTGAAGCCACGCCTGCATAGAAATATTGATTTCTAAAAGCCTCATGCCTTCTCCTGTTCTGTCTTTTGATAACAGGCTGTGCCTATTTCCTGTTACAAGCCAAATGGTGGGCCCCATGGCCTCAATTGCCATGCCATAAACCCACATTCTTCACACTTCCATGCTAGAAGCTAGACTGTAAGGCCCCACTAGGCCTTACATGAGTGTAGTCACGTAGCCAATGGAGAAGCTAGTAGCTGGGTCACCTGACTGCAGAAAGAGTTCCCA
>NW_015213588.1:0-1553 GCF_001447785.1 Gekko japonicus | reverse complement strand
TTAACCGCTACACCAAACTGGCTCTCGGTTATTTCACATATTCCCTTGGAATGGTTCCCAGGCTAGTCCAATCTCATCTGATCTCAGAAGCAAAGTAGGGCTGGACCAGGCTAGTATATGGATAGGAGATCACTAAGGAATACCAGCGTCATGAGGCAGAGTCAGGCAATGGAAACCCACCTCTGGAATCTTTTGCCTCAAAAACCCCATGGGGACACCGTGAGGACAGCACCTTCTGCCACCACTTGGAATGGTTCAGGGGCTGAGACCAAAGCAAGCCCTACTGTGTTCCAAATGAAGCTGTGCTTTGCTCCAAGGGGAACGGCACACATTCCCCTTCTCCCATTCCAGAGGCACCACCCCGAGTCCACACCTACATGCCCTTTGTCGTCCATCTCGTTGTTGGTCAGCTTCACCCGATCGAAGCTAATGATCTGTCGCATCCAGGTCTCTCCGGAACAAGGGGAATCTGGGTGGATGTACAGCCGGGGGGTGATGCACGAGTGGTCCGTGTTCCCAGCCACCATCCACTGGGAGCTGTGGTAGACATACCTGCCGACAAAACCAGGGAACAAACCGATTACAAGGTGGAGACAGCCGATCTGACTTGGGATCAGGGGTCATTTCGTAGAAAAAGAGGTGCAGGAGCTCATTAGCATAACTCATTAGCATAACTTATTTGCATATGCCACACCCCCTGACATCACCGGAAGTGTGTCAGAAGGCAACGCCCACCACTAATGCTCCACTGGAATGTTTTGGATTCCCAGCTATGGGGGGACACACACACGCAAATCTGTCCTCACAGAGGAGGGAGAGCTTGTACCTGAATAAAACTTGGTCTTAAGGGTGCCACTGGACTGTTTTGGATTGCTAGCTATGGGGGGTGGGGGGAACTGGCAGATCTGTCCTCACAGAGGAGGGAGAGCTTGTACCTGAAGCCGGGCCGGGGGTGGTGGCTCTGCAACTTGCCTGGCTGCTTCTTGCTCCCTGTGGCCTGACTGAGGGCTGCTGGGAGCAGGGGGCGGGGCTTGTTGCTCCTTACTGCCGGAGCTCCGCTCCTGTGCGCTCCCACAGGAAAGGACCCCTGCTTGGGATACAAGTTCCCCAGAGAGCTTCTTCCCACATCCACGATCAATGATACAGGAATAATACTGACTTGCCTTCCAACGGAAGTCAAGACTACGGAGGTTGTCTATGTGAAGGTCTTCAGACACTCCAGAACGCTAAAGAGAGATTTTTTAAAAAAAATGTATCATTATGGTTAGCAAATGCAAAGAGAATAGCAGAGCAAAAGAGCTCCTGCGTTGTGTGTGGAAGGTCCCAAGTTGTTTGGATCCTGCCCTTCCTCCAAGGTGGCATGCACAGTTGCCCCTCCTCCATTTTATCCCCACAACAGCCCTGCGAGGTGGGTTAAGTGGAGAGAATGGTTGTCATTACTTGCTTCCTTAGTTTATTATGATCCAAGATCAACAGCCAAGGAAATCAGTAATACATAATACACATTGGATGCATGAAATAGATATTCCATACAGAAGATATACAATTAATAG
>NW_015213587.1:0-1345 GCF_001447785.1 Gekko japonicus | reverse complement strand
GTACAATAGATCAAATGTTATCCAGAATAAGAACTTAAAACCGGAGGACTATTTGACATTCATACTATAACCTCATGAATTCATAGCTATCATGAGATTTAAAAGAATTTCTACCATCAGGGTTCCAATCCAGATGTTCCAATACAGGCCACTATTTGCTAATAGTCTTGATATGCCAAGTGAGGGTCCAATTGTGTGGTGCCAGATGAGATTTTGTACGTTATAAAGTGGTCCCATACCCTATCACACCAATGGGGGTTCTGCATCTTTCCATTTGTGTGCTATTGTTGTCTTAGCAGCTAATATAAGTAAAGAAACCAGTGCTTTTCTAGAGGATAGTATATTAAAATATTGCAAGGATTCCAACAATATTACCTCTGGTTTCTCAGGTATTGATACACCTGTAAGAGACTTTATTTGGTTCAGCACTTGTTTCCAGAAGCTCCTTATTACAACACATTCCCACCAGCAGTGTATATACGTTCCCTGCTCACCACAGTTTTTCCAACAGTAAGGACAATAATGTTTGTGCATGTGGTGGAGTTGTGTGTGGGTATTAGTTGATAGAGAAAAGGCTACCTAAATCTGTGTCCTTCTTTATATTTCTTCACTGATCTGAGGCAGCTTTTCCTATTCTTAGCAGAAGTGGATAAGAAATTATTTAAATGTATTATCCAAGAATTTTCTTGGGGGATGTGGGTCACCATTTTATTTATTTATTTATTTATTGGGATTTTTACCCTGCCCTCACCGCAAAGCGGGCTCAGGGCGGCTTACAAGGGGCCAAGCCCATATAAAACAAGGTAAAAGCAATAAAAACATTAATAACAATTAATCACAACAGCAATAGTACTCAATTGAACGCAAGATGGTCCCGGACCTTCCAAGGAAACTGCCTTCTTTGTCCATCACATTCTCAACAAAGGAACAGAATATTCCATCTCTGTTCTTTTCAGCCAGACTGCTGAATTATAGTCCTTCCATGACCTTCACAACAGTGAGCTCCATAAGGAAGATGTTTCTAATCCATCATAGCTTCTCCTCAGGCCAACACTAATATTCTTTCAAAATAATCAGACAGAAATGCTTCATGGTCAGAGACCAGTTTGGGGACCAGATTAACAACATAAAGGCCACTTCATAGAGAAAAGACCCCCAGAGGAATTTCCCCCCCCCAAGAAAATGTGTGGTTTAATTCTATGGATTCTGATGAGACAGTATATTCAATTCTTCTTGAACTCACAGTTCTTTGTATTGTTCTTGCATCACTAAGTATACATTATATGCCCATAAATGATTTTTTTAAATTATATATGCTTTACATAAGAACATAAGAGGAGCCAAT
>NW_015213586.1:0-1393 GCF_001447785.1 Gekko japonicus | reverse complement strand
CAGCCACCCACAGATATGGACAAGAGCAACCACAGACATTGCTGATCATCTCTAGTCAACCAGACCACAAGGGATGTTTGTCTGCGCCAAGTGTTTGTCCAGAGAAGGCCAGGACGGCTTGCATAAGCAATGCACTTTGGACATAAGGCAGCTTCTACTCTTCATTCCATATGTACTTCCTTGGAGAAGATGGATGTCACCTTTCCTGCCAAAATTATTCAATAACAGGGTTACCTAAGAAGACTGATTCCACAACATGTTCTCTGACAACACATCCAACAATAAAACACACCACAACCACTTAAGGGCAAGAGCCCTGCATGTCTTGGTATTTGTGAAGGCTATTGTGACTGTAATCTTGTTAACAGTATAAAACAATTCATGTTCCGAAAATAGAGGAAGAGACGGACTTTCTCTTTTGCACGGAACAGTGTTGTTTGAAAGTAAAATGGGAAGGCAGGTATTCCCTTTTTAATTTATAAAGGAGATCAGATTTTGCAAGACACAAAGACAAGCGCATCAAAAATACACTTCCAAGTTTGCGTGTCAAAATCCAGAGGCAAGTGCCTACAACCAGATCGTAAGCTTTCAGGAGAACACTCATATAAAATGCTGCTTGTGCCACAGCTAACAGGACAGTCTTAAGGAACAGAGCTAGAAATTTCCAAGGAAGTGGAAAGAATTTAGAAAGCCAATGGCACCTTTAAAAAAAAAAATAAAGTTCTGCTCTGTGAAGACAGGAAGTTCATTATGAGGTCCTGTATTTACAGCTGGGAGCCAAACTCAGGAATGAGAGGTGTGGGTGGGATAGCAGGAAAGACTCTCTCTCCTCGGGACTGAACAGTTCCTGTTCCATGAAGTCTGTTACAGACACAAATGCGTCTGAAAACAGCCTCCCTAGATGCACTTGGGATCTCCTTTCCTTTCCCATATGCCATGCGAAATGGGCTTCACTGTTATCCTCATTACGATACGACCATCAGCACTGTTTTACAGCGATCGTGTGCATGCTTCTACGGCCAGAGAAGAGCCGCTGTAAGGAGGTTTGGGCAAATGGCCCTAAGAGGCGCAAACCCTGCCCCGGCCCCCACCCAGTGCTCTCTTTCCTCTAGGCCTAACAAAAATGCAACATGCCCAAAGACTAGACTCCCTCCTTCTTGTGCAAACTGCTAAGCCAGGAGAGGACTGGGAAGCTTCATGGTTTTGCTGGGGACTTGCTTCCTATGGGTGAATCTCTGTGGACTTTAAAGCACCCCCTCGCCTCTCTTTTCCTGTGGATCTTCATGACTCACCCCTACCCCTCCTCTATCGCGCTGCCAGCAGAGAGATCTGCTGCAAGCATGGACAGCTTCAAGAGGTATAGCCACAACAGCCACAAGGTATAGATAGGAAC
>NW_015213585.1:0-1368 GCF_001447785.1 Gekko japonicus | reverse complement strand
GCACAAAATACCTTCAAATGTTGAGCCCAGAGGGGAAATGAGATAGTGTTTATGTGGATGCATTCAGATGACGCACTTGCTAAACAGTTGATCAAAGCCAAGTTGGGCACCTTTAGCTTAGTGGAGGTGGGAGGCAATAAATACAGTCTCATTCATCCCGGATCGTCAGCTTCCAACCGGAGAGACCCTTTCAGTGACAGCTAAATTGGATAAAGAGGAGCTGACCAGATTTTTTTTTTAACCAAAATATTTTATTGGGTTACAGTAACAAGCATAAGTACAACAAACAGGTCCCCAAGAAACAATGAATGATTTCATAAGTGGTTACATAATATATACCAGTTTTCAAGTTGTCTTAAGCAGCATAGTTCATATAAGAGCTGGTAATTGCTATCTAACCCAGCAATAACAGTTTGTATTTAGCATTATTTATAGCTTCCCAGTTAAAGGATTCAAAGGTTATTTTCTCAATAATAGGATACCATTTTCCAGTAGGATTAAGCAATTCACTTTCATTTTGATCAGCTGTATTAAATATTGAAACAGTTTCAAGTAAGAAATATTCCCAAACTTTAGATAGCCATAGGGTAACCGTAGGAGGGTGTTCCTCTTTCCATTTCTTGGCGATAACATTCTTTGCAGCCGTTAAGAGCAAACATATCAGCTTTCTCTGTTTATTGGGAATGACACTCTCGGGCCAAAGATTTAACAGCATAAGTCGAGGATCTAGGGGGATGTCACAACCAGTAAGCTTCAGAATCTGAGATTGTACTTCTGACCAGAACTTGGCAATATATCTACAGGACCACCATGTATGGTAATAAGTCGCTTTCTCCAGGAGCTGACCAGATGACCATTTTACAAACCCTACAGAACGGCCAGTCGCATGGTGTCTTTCCTAGGCTTGCCATGTCTCGAGAGATTTTGTCTTTGGGGAAGGGCTGTGGCTCAATGGTGGAACATCTGCTTGGCATACAGAAAGTTGCAGGTTCAATCCCCGGCATCTCCAGTTAAAAAGGACCAGGCAGTGAATGATGTGGTAAATCTCAGCTGGAGTGTCTGGACCCCTGTTAGCAAGTTAACCCATTAAAATGCCGGCTTGCCTCTTAAAATCACTGTCTTCGCTGCAATTACATCGTAGTCTTAACAACTGAGAGTAAGGTAAATTTCTTTTAATGTGTCCTGGGTGGAAGCTATCCATTGTTAAGTAAGAGTTGGCATCAGTGGGTTTTCTGTAAACCTCAGTCTGTGTATTATTTCCTATCCTTCTAATTTCCACATCTAAAAAACGTACTTTGTAATTATCATATGTTAATCCGACTTTAATTGTGTTATGTACCTGATTTATATATTGGCCAAATTCAATCA
>NW_015213584.1:0-1380 GCF_001447785.1 Gekko japonicus | reverse complement strand
TCTTTGAATTCTAATGCAGAGCCAGCTGGCTGGCCACATGAGATTCCTTTAACAGCTATATAGAAGAGGAAACATAACTTTGCTACAGTATTGGATGCCCTCTATCTGTTCTGTGAGCCAGCAAATGATCATCATGAGTATGATTTCTTGCTTATACTCTCACTTCACTTCTCTTGCAAGAAGTTGAGAGCAGTGTGACTGAGGTTTGCAGGCAGTATCTCATCTAGGAACTGATTTGCAGATTAACCAATGCAACAATATAGAGTTGGATCCAGACAGCTTTTTCACTCGATTTAGCTCAATGTCCTTTCTTACTACAGGCTTAGTGTCATGTGCCTTTTGCTCATACAGTTCCCAGCATAGCCTTTTGGATGATCAAAGAGGACCTCCCTCCCTCTTTCACCTGTGGAAAAGCTGGTTGACCCAACCCATAATCTGCAGCCAGACCATTCTCTGGGATCTGCAGAAGGAACATGACCATCACCTCAGGGGAGGGGCTGTGGTTCAGTGCTTTGCAAGCCAAAGGTCCCAGGTTCAATCCCTGGTATCTCCAGTTAAAGAATCAGGCAGTAGGTGATGTGAAAGACCCTTGAAAGCTGCTGCCAGTCTGAATAGACAATGGTGACTTAGATTTTTTTTAAATACGTTTTATTAAGGTTTTTATGAAATAACAAACAGTACAGTAGTGGTGCATATAATATTAAAAAGCTTTTTAGGTATGGTACATGAAAAAAATATCTAGAAATCTGATGGTACAATTTGAATTGGCTGCATACTCATTTCTATGTTACGGTTGCGCTTACCCTTGTGTTCAGTGTATTATCTGAAGCAGTGTAGGTGGCACTTAAAGGATTTGCCCTCAAATAAACAGTAATAGCTCATATAATGGTGACTTTGATGGACCAAGGGTCTGGTACAGGATTAGGCAGTTTCATGTGTTCATACCAGAGTCTGATATCTGAAAGGATAGCCTATCCTTGGTTCTGTGACTAGAGAAATCTGGGAGATATCTTTACCATGGCTTTTGCATCTGGTTAGAGAAGACACTGGCTTGCTCCTAATACAAACATTTAAGTGGTGTACTGAGCATTTTGCCAGCCAAATTCAGAAGGCTTTTGCATCTGGTTACAGAAGAGATGCTCCTAGTATAAATACTTAAGTGGCATTAAGAGGATGATAATTTTGAAGACAATAAAATACTCCTGGGGTTTGCAGAGAGCATTTTGCCAGCCAAATTCAGAAGGCTTTTGCATCTGGTTAGAGAAGAGGGTAAGGACTGGCTTGCTCCCAATATGAACACTGAATTGTAACAAGAGGCTGATAACTTTGAAGACAATAGGGGTGATTCCGGATTAGGGACTTGCCTCTGGTTCTCCGCGG
>NW_015213583.1:0-1400 GCF_001447785.1 Gekko japonicus | reverse complement strand
GGCTACTTTGTGCAATGTGGCTGTCATGTTATTGCTGTTTGAAACTGTTGCGACTTTATTGTTGCAACTACAAATGAAGAGATCAATGTATGTCCTACGCTTCCAGGGTATCCCAGAACAGAAAGGGGAAAATTTAAAAGAACTATTAAGTCAACCATTAGCATTAGCACCAGTGCTGCAGCTTAAACAGGATATATTACAAAATGATATGGACTTGGCCTATCGAACTTACCTGGACTTTATTAGGAAAAATAAGCTACCTGGTGAAATATTTGTTACATTTTCTAAAAGATCTACTAGAGACGCAGTCTTGAAAGCAACATCTGGGAAAACCCTGACAGTTAAAGACCAAGAAGCGAGAATCTTAAAAGATATTCCATTTGAAGTGCGAAAACAAAGACGACAATGCAAAGACTTAACTTCCTTCCTACAAAATAACTCAACCCCCTACAGATGGATATTCTCAGAAGGACTTCTTTTTAATTATAATGATAAGAAGATCAGGATTGACTCTGCCCAGAAAGCTAAAGACTTTTTGGAACAACAACAAAGCCCGATAAAAGATGAAAGGAAAAATAAGGACAGTATTCAAGAAGAAGAGAAAAGTGAATGTGAATCAGAAGACACCTCAAGCAGTTCTGGTAGTACCTCTGAGGTTTCGAACTCGAAAAAAGAAAAGGCTGCTCCTAAATTACTTAAAGTTCAACTGAAAACAAAAGAAAAGTAAATGTGAAAAATAAACAAGAAGAACAACAAAACATAATGGACTGTAAACCGCCTGTAGATTAGAGTTAATGGCTCAAGTCAGCTTTTTTAAGTAATGAAGACATTGATCACAGAGCTTATATTTTACTATAAGGTTTTGTAAGAAGAAGAGAAGAAGAGAAGAAGAGATTGGATTTATACCCCGCCCTTCACTACCCGAAGGCATCACAGAGCGGCTTACAAACTCCTTTCCCTTGGTGGGGCTGAGAGAGCTCTTGACAGACTTCTGGTTTATGGTGACACGCTGGCGGATGCATCTCCCAGACCTCCCAGGGATGTGATCTGCGCACCAGCAGAAAGGAGGGGGTCGACGGGTTGCCACACACCCCCGGAGCCTTGGCAAAAGGCTTCTAGCCATGGGGCTTTTGAGGGGTGACCTCTTCACCAGTGCGATGCTGGGGAATTGAGGCGCTCCTCCACCCCGATGGTCCTGCCGCTGAGTGTCCATATGGATCTAGAGCCACTGACCGGGACAAGCGTCAGAGATCGAGTGTTTTGAACGTGTGCCGAGCGAGGTCTTATAACCAACAATGAACAGTGAGTCAGGTTAAACTGAGTATGAGAATTTAAAAAGAAAGCTACCCCCTGGGAACAGCTAAAAAAGCAAGCGGGGGAGGGGCCTCTCCCATGTGCAT
>NW_015213582.1:0-1357 GCF_001447785.1 Gekko japonicus | reverse complement strand
AACGCACCCTTAGATATTCATTTGCTAGTTTGACCTATTTATTATTGCTTTACAACTGTTGACCTTCTCTCCTTATTTAGTGTCAATTTGCAAATCTTGAACATCATCATGTCAACATGTTAATTTCTTGTTCATTCTCTGGCTAGGAGTTTGAACCTTGACTGCCATTCCAATGTATTTGAAAAAGCGTGCCTGGCACACGAAAACTCGCACCTTGAATAAACCTCTGTCGGTCTTAAAGGTGCAGCTGGACGCTAAATTGGTTCTGCTGCTTCAGAGCAACACGGCTGCCCACCTGGATCTACATACATCCAGCCGTTCCTAAGAAATGAAACTGCTGCATTTCAAGCATCCTAGTTCAACTCCCATCAGGAAGCCATTCATCTCTCTCCCCGTTTAGACAAAAAAAGAGAATGCATTCACGCCTTGGTCAACCCCACAGTTACCATAGATATGTGTTTATGTGTTTTTGAGATTTATAACTTGGAACAGTATTTTTAATTGTTTTAAATGGGAGTCCCCAACATGGTGCCTCTGGGCACCATCGCTCCGACCAACGCCTTTCCTGGTGCCTCTGAACTTTTTTTAAATCTCTAAACACGTACTTAAAGCATCCTTTACCTCTCTACAGTTTCAATCAATGCCAACAGCAATTTTGGAAGGCCGATTCGATCAAAATCCGCTGGCCCATCGTCTAAGTATTTGTGGTACCCACAAACTTGAGGATGTACCGCACGATATTTTCTTTTGCCCATTGTATTCTAGTCAGAGGGCTAAATTTTTAGCAGGTGTTTTATCTGGTCTTAGTGCCTACCCAGTTGAGGGGGAAAAAAATCATTTTTGTTATCTGACATTGATGCATATGTCTCTTATAAAGTTTCATTATTTGCCCTTGCTGCAAAGAATATACGTCCCAAGGTGGCATCGGGAAGGAGCATTATTCAGGCTACTAAACTAAATTAGTCAAAGTTTGTTACTGATCTCTGGTACTTTTGTATATTCTGACTCTTAACCTAGAGCTTCTTCACAATTTGTGCTTGGTAACGGGCAATGGCTAATTACAATAAACGAAACTGAACTGTTTTTAGAAATTGGGTGGGGTCCAGAGGGCCTCCTGATAGGCCACGGGAGATTGGTTAGCTGTCCAACATGGCACAAAAATCTTCACTGTGTGACTGAAGGTAAGCTGCGGACGTAGAGTGGCCAGCGCTGGGTCAGGAAACACCTGGAGATTTTGGGGGTGGAGCAAGCTCCGTAGCTAACACGAGGCCCATGGAACCCGGTCCCCTAGCGTTTCTCCTGGGTCCTCGCCTTCCCGGGCTGGCCCCAAATTGCATGAATGTAATTAGATGAAGAA
>NW_015213581.1:0-1428 GCF_001447785.1 Gekko japonicus | reverse complement strand
AGTTCAAAAGGACCAGGCAGGAAGTGATGAGGCAGGAAGACATCAGCCTGAGACCCTGGAGAGCTGTAAAGAGGGGCCGTGGCTCAGTGGAAGAGCATCTGCTTGGCACACAGAAGGTCCCAGGTTCAGTCTCCGGCACCTCCAGTTCAAAAGGACCACGCAGAAGGTGATGGGAAAGACTTCCACCTGAGACCCTGGAGAGCTGTAAAGAGGGGCTGTGGCTCAGTGGTAGAGCATCTGCTTGGCAGGCAGAAGGTCCCAGGTTCAATCCCCCGCATCTCCAGGTAAAAAGGACCAGGCAGGAGGTGATGGAAAAGACCTCCACCTGAGACCCTGGAGAGCTGTAAAGAGGGGCTGTGGCTCAGTGGAAGAGCCTCTGCTTGGCATGCAGAAGGTCCCAGGTTCAATCCCCGGCACCTCCAGTTAAAAAGGACCAGGCAGGAGGTGATGAGAAAGACCTTTCTCTGCCTGAGACCCTAGAGAGCCACTGCCAGTCTGAGTAGGCAATACTGACCTTGATGGATCAAGGGTCTGAGTCAGTATAAGGCAGCTTCTTGTGTGTTCACTTTGTCATGGAAAGAAGAAGAAGAGTTGTTTTTTATACCCTGCTTTTCACTACCTGAAGGAGCCTCGGAGCGACTTACAATCACCTTCCCTTCCTCTCCCCAGTGTGTGAGGCGGGTGGGGCTGAGAGAGCTCTGAGAAAACTGTGACTGACCCATGGTCGCCCAGCTGGCTTCATCTGGAAGAATGCGGAATCAAACCTGGTTCTCCAGATTAGAGTCCGCCGCTCTTAACCACGACACCTAACTGGTGTAGTAGAAAGATGTATCTTCATCTCCTCTCTAGGATCTTTTGGGTCACGGGGATGTGGCTCAGTGGTAGAGCCTCTGCTTGGCATGCGGAAGGTCCCAGGTTCAGTCCCCGGCATCTCCAGTTAAAAAGGACCAGGCAGGAGGTGATGTGAAGGACCTCTGTGCCTGAGACCCTGGAGAGCCATGAAGTGGGGCTGTAGCTCAGTGGAAGAGCCTCTGCTTGGCATGCAGAAGGTCCCAGGTTTGATCCATGGCATTTCCCGTTAAAAGGACCAGGCAGGAGGGGATGGGAAAGACCTCCGCCTGAGACCCTGGAGAGCCAGGAAGTAGGGCTCTGACTCAGTAGCAGAGCCTCTGCTTGGCATGCAGAAGGTCCCAGGTTCAATCCCCAGCATCTCCAATTAAAAGGACAAGGCAGGAGGTGATGCAAAGGACCCCTGCCTGAGACCCCGGAGAGCTGCTGCCAGTCTGGGTGGACAGTACTGACCTCGATTCAGTACAAGGCAGACTCAAGTATTCACGTGTTTTCAACCAGTAAGTTTCCAGGACCAAGTGGGAATTGGAACCTGGGTCTCCGACATTCGAGTCTGGCATTCTGACAACCACATCACAC
>NW_015213580.1:0-1362 GCF_001447785.1 Gekko japonicus | reverse complement strand
ACACTTGTCTGGTAACATATTTAACAAAAAAATTCTGGTACACATGGTAAATCTATATCCAAAATTTCATATATTAATTTATGTACATTACGCCAATAGTTTTGTGTTATACTGCACCTCTACCACATGTGGTAGAAAGTACCGACACTATGTTTGTACTTCCAACAATTTTTCGAGACGTTTGTGCAACATTTAGCTATTTTATCTGGTGACCAGTGCCACCTAAAGAACATTTTTTATATGTTTTCCTTGTAAGGTATTGCTCGGGTGAATTTTATTGTTTTCCATATTTTGGACCAGTCGTCTATATCAATATTATAACCAAAGTCCTGCATCCAGGAAATCATTGGTGTTTTCACTACCTCGTCTTGTAGGTAATCATAGAGAAGAAAGTTGTACAATTTCTGAATTATCTTGTGACTTGAGGACAACCAAATTTTGTCTAGATCTGTTTGTGTGTCTTGAAACCAGTTTTCTTATCTTTATTGTACCTGGTGGTTAATTGTATATTTCCCCACCAGCTTAATTTTATGTTTTGTAAGCGTAGTTCTTCCTGCGTTTTCAAGGTGTTATTTCTATCCAATAATGTTTCATATTTTTTATTTTGTCTTTTGTAAGTAATGTCGGTTTTATAAAGGCTTCCATCACTGATATCCATTTGGGTATTTTGTCATAGTGACGCTCTTTTATTTCTTTCCAGACTTTTATTAAGGCTCCGCGTATGGTATGTGCTGAAAGTTATTATGTATTTTTTCTTTTTCCATTCCAAATGTATGCGTGCCATCCCATAACTAAATGATGTCCTTCCAAATTTAAAAGTCTTCTATTTTCTAATGTCAGCCAATCTTTAATCCAACTCATAGCTGCTGCTTTATAGTACAGGTTCCAGTTTGGTATTCTCAGTCCCCCTCTTTCTTTTTTATCCTGTAATAGCTTCCATTGAATTCGAACTATCTTCTTTTGCCATATGAACTGTTTGCATATTTTGTCCAAATCTCTAAAGAAATTCTTATTTCTTAACATTGGTAGATTTTGTGCTAAGAAGAGAAATCTGGGGAGGATATTCATTTTTAACGTAGCTATTTTACACATAAATGACAAATTCAGTTCTTTCCAAATCTGAAAAACTCTTTTAATATCCTTCAATAACTTTACATAGTTATCTTCTATTAACATATTGTTTCTATTGGTGACTATGATACCTAAGTATTTCACTTTTTTGACTATTTCCGGGGAGTTTCTTTGTATCTGATCCTTTTCATTCTGTGTACAATTTTTGGTTAGAATATTAGTTTTTTTGTAATTGATTTTTAATCCTGCAACTTGTCTATATACTAGTATTGTTTCTATCAGGTGAGGTAT
>NW_015213579.1:0-1561 GCF_001447785.1 Gekko japonicus | reverse complement strand
CAAAGCATATAATAATGTCTAAGCATGTCCAAAATTGTTTTTAATGTTTTATGATTTACCATCTCAACTGACGATTTGAAAATCCCTACTCTTTCAAAAACTTCTCCAGGATTTTTCTAAGCTCTCAGGGTCTTGAACTGCTTTTCTCTCTTCCTTTCCCTTTAAGTGGCATGTAGCTGGGCCTCAGGGTTCTCACCCTCCTGCAGCATTTTCAGCCCTCAAGTTGTGTTGTAAGATGTTTTTCCTTTTGGTTACTTTACAGAGTCATCACCTGGGAAGTCTCTCAAGTGTGCAGATGACAACTTTTCTTAGATTCGTTTTTCAACTTTCAGGGTTTTGTGTTTAATGGCCATATTTTCTAATGGCTTCTGCTCCAAAGCCTAACCCTAAGCCCCTTCAGTTTCTTGAAACTTTATTAAAGCTATGATGGAAGTATTATAGTATATAAATATAATCCCCCCCCAATTGCACATGGCTTTTCTCCATGCAGGTCCCATGGTCCCACACTTACCCCTTTTGGTGGTCAAAGAGGACCCTTTCCTCCCTTTTCACTCTATTAAATTTCTAGGCACCATGGTGACCTGGCTATTGGGACTGGTCATGTCCCGATTTAAAGATTCGTTGTCTGTGGGGGGCTTGGTTTTGCTTCTTTCATCATCCCCATGGTGTCCAGCAAGTTTACTGTTGGGTATCATTTTGGTTAAATCTGTTGGAATATACAAGGTCTATAGTGTCCCGTCTCTAGTTCCAGCTCCTGCCAACCTAGCAGTTCGAAAGCAAGAAATTGCAAGTAGATAAATAGGTACCACTTCGGTGGGAAGGTAACAGCATTCCGTGTGCCTTAGTGTTTAGTCATGCCGGCCACATGACCACGGAAACGTCTTCGGACAGCGCTGGCTCTTCGGCTTTGAAACGGAGATGAGCACCGCAACCCTAGAGTCGGATTCGACTGGCTTTCGAGCAAGGGAACCTTTACCTTTTTTATAGTGCACCTGCTTCAAGAAGATCAGAAGAACAGCCTATGGGGGACAGCTGAAGGACTTCTAGTTAGCATAGTTCGATTAGGGACTTCCACAATTTCAATTTTTGTCCTTCTTGTCTCCTGATTGGCTCATTGGAGACTTCCTGCTCCAACTGAGCCCTCCCCCTTCGTTCCTGTTTCTCACAGCAGTCGGTCAGTTAGTTACGCCTCTCTCCCTCACCTCTGTTCTATCAGAGTTTATTTCTTCTTTAATAAACCGAGTCATTTTCCTTAAACGGTTGGTGCTCCGTTCCTCAGCATGCTTAAACTCTGCCAACAAAATCTACTACATTTTTCGTAATAACTTTACATATATTTGAGTAATGTTAGGATGGAGTGAGCGCTAATGTCTGTATTGTCACCAGTAATGTGGGGTGATAATTTTCCAGGACAAGAAACAAAAATCCTGTAATATCTTTATATTGATGCCACCCATCATGCACAGTGTTTTGTGTCGTTGGGGATCACCTCAGTAAAGCTGTAGCCTGGATAGCCTAGGTTAGACTGATCCCTTCAGATCTCGGAAGCTAAGTAGGGTCA
>NW_015213578.1:0-1442 GCF_001447785.1 Gekko japonicus | reverse complement strand
ACCCAGACACCTGAAGGATTCTCTCTCTCCCTATGCGAATCCGCATGAGATCCTTCTCACTGGAGGCTCCCGTGTTGCAGAACAACCTCCTGGAAAAAATCAGGAAAGAGCTTCATAATGGTCTTCTGAAGAAGCTGTAAAATGGAGCTCCTCAAGAGAGATATTCTTGGTTAGAAATATTAGGCACGATATGAGAGCCGGCGTACTATAGTAGATAAAATGTTGGAATGGGATCTGGGAGACCCCAGATTCGAATCCTCACTCTGCCATATAAACGTGCTGGGTGACACATTCTCACCCTGACCTACCTCATAGGGTTGTTGTGAGGAGAAAAGGGAGGAAAGGAGAACTATGTGAGTTGCTCTGAGTCCCCATTCAGGAGAAAGAAGGGGTATAAAAGAAGTGAATCCAATAAACAAATAAAGTCACGTTTGTTTCAGTTTGCCTCTCCTTGTTCCTTTTCCAAACAGCGAAATGAATGATATTTAGAAGTAACGGGTGAAGGCTATGAGCCCTCTTGGTATTCTCTGTCATCTCACAGATGCTGTTTCAATTCTATGAGGAATGAGGGGGTCAGGGCTGGGAGGGGGCTGTCTTCCACCTAGACAGTTTGCTGTGGGTCTTGTCTGTCAGGAGCACCCTGATTTCTCTGCACAACATCTTGGCTTCCTTCCAGTGACTGCACTGTCTCAGTGATGTTGGAAAGTACTTCTGGATTTTTGGAGAAGCACAAGGGCCTCTTCACTTGAGATGCTGAATTATCTGGAAAAACTTTGCTTGTGCTTGCGGAAGGGCAGGCAGGCTTACAGAGGAGGAGAGAGTGCTGTTCTCTCTCTCCCCGACAATAGTTAACCCTCTAGGGAATCTCGAGCAAACTGCTTTGCTTGCACTAGCAGGCAGGCAGGGTTATAGAAAGGAGGGGGATAGAGGCGGGGCTAAGGCTTTGTCCTCCGACAGTAAGCACGTGTCCCAAACCAGAAAAGATACAAGACCCCTGCCAAAGAAGGCTCAGATGATCTCTGTATGGCAGATGTGGAAAAGTTCAGAATCCGAGACTTCTCCAAAACCAGTTTGGTGTAGTAGTTAGGAGCGCGAATTCTAATCTGGGAGAGCTGGGTTTGATTCCCCACTCCTCCACTTGCACCTGTTGGCGTGACCTTGGGTCAGTCACAAGTTCTTCCAGAGCTGTTCTCTCATGAGCAGTTCTCGAAAGAGCTCTCTCAGCCCCACTTCCCTCACGGGGTGTCTGTTGTGGGGAGGGGAAGGGAAAGGAGATTGTAAGCCGCTCTGAGACTCCTTCGAGTAGTGAAGGGCGGTGTATAAATCCAATCTCCTCCTCCTCCTCCTCCTTCCATTATTTAATCCAAAAGCAGTAAGCAGCTCCACTCTGCATGTGAGAGAACTACAGAATACGAGACCTCTCCATGTCCATCATTAAACAC
>NW_015213577.1:0-1405 GCF_001447785.1 Gekko japonicus | reverse complement strand
TTAACTGCTCAGACCTGCAGAGTGACCAGCAGGGATGCCAGCCTCCAGGAGGGACTGGGGAATCCCTGGGAATTACAGCTCATCTCCAGACTAACGGGTTCAGTTCCCTGGGAGGAAGTGGATGCTTCGGAGGGTGGACCCTAGGCCACTGTACCGCACTGAGGTCCCTGTCCTCCCCAGGCTCCATCCCCAAATCTCCAGGAGTTTCCCGGCCTAGAGCTTCCAACTCTACCCACCCCACCCCCACCGGGGGACCTGGCAACCTGGGTTACCAGCACTGAAGACGGCTTCGCTAAACAGGAAATCCATAGCCGATGCTTTTCTTTGCTATAAAAGTCAGCTCCCAGCGTCTGTCGGTAACGGGCATTTGATGCAAGTTCCTCTCCTGTCCTTTACATATCGTAAAGCCCTGATTCACACACTACATAGAACACATGTTGGTTCCAGGGTCCATACCCTGTATCGGTGTAATAGTCTCACGTGAGTGGAGGGTTTACAACTGTGGCATGGGTGCAGAAGTGCCTTATTGTTAGGTATTCTTAATTTTAAAGTAAATCAGCAGAGTATTAAAGAGGCAGAGTCCATGGTGTGTTTAAGATATAAAAGTTTACTACAACCTAGCATGGGGAAAAGGTACACGGGATGTAAAATAACAAAGAGCTTATATTCCTACATCCTTACAGCTAGACTGAACATGGCAGAAGAGACGAAGACTAACTTCTTCTTCTTGCTCAGAACAAAGAACCATAAAATGCTAATACTTGGCACTTTGGTCTCCAATCAGAACAACAAACTAGGTCTGAACTTCCCGGGCTTTCTAACTGTCTAAAACAGATTGGATACAAACAAACATGTGACTTAACAAACATCATTAACCCAGTAAATACTGAAGAAGTGTTTTAACTTGTAACACCCAACACTTATGCTTTACCACCCCCACCCCCTGCTGTTTTCCTGGCCAGCGACAGTCTAGGGATGCACTACCTGGCCCTTTGGGAAAACCTACACGTGAACCAAGTAGTACTCCCCACGGATGGTTTCAAATCAGGAAAATGGTATGTGGGGGGAGATGAAGCTCGTTGTGATCCATACTGTCAGGTGGATCGCCACCTCCAACATTGATTAGTTTAATCCCCTTCTAAAGCCACGTACGCCTAGTGGCCAGCATCTGTGGCGGGGAGTTCCACAAGATAACGACATACCGAATTGAGAAGAACTTTGTTCTGCGTGTCCCGCACCTGCGGCCAATCAACTTCACTGCATACTCCTGAGTTCTAATACTATGGAAAAGGCACCCACAACACGCATCATATCATAAATGCCTATCACGTCCCCCACCCGTCCGCCTTTAGTCATCTTGCTTTCTAAACGGAAAACCCCCAAACTCTTTGGCCTTTTCTTGCTG
>NW_015213576.1:0-1529 GCF_001447785.1 Gekko japonicus | reverse complement strand
TAGGGGATGTTCGGGCCCCTCAGCTTTTGTGGGAGTTTCACAAGGAGTTTCCAGGAAAACCGGGAGATCTCCTGGTTTAGCCGGGAGATTGTTCTTTAGGCGAGCAGAATGTCAGCTATGCTGCCACCTTGTTTATTAGCTTAGAGTTCGCCTGCCTGACCTGTGTACAAGTTGGTGCCACATTCCTTCCCTCTTGCTTCTTCCCTTGTTATCTCTGACCTGGTATTCATGCCTGTGTAGTGTCTCCACTTTAATTAACCGTGAGACTAGTTTCGTTTCCCAGCCTTGGATCGGTTGGGTCATCGGTTACTCTTTCCTGCCTGTGGGAAATGGGCGATTGGCCCATAGGTGTGGGGGGGACCTCTTGAATCTTCTATATCACTATATGCTTGTTCCATGCTCGCCATGTTATTGCAACCATAGTACTAACAATAAAGCAAAACCTTTCTTGGAAGTGTGTGCTCCATTGTTTGGCTGTGGGTCCTGACATCCAGGCAGCTATTGGAGCAACAGCGGGGGCTGAGCAGAGATGCCAGAGTCGGACACCCCTTTGGAGGGGTGTGGAAGAGGACGGGGCCAAGGAAGCCAATGAGAAAAGGCCCTGGGTGCTGACCTGGCTGTTGCCAGGTAGAAGAGCGCTGGAACGCCACCAGAGCGGCAGAGAGGTGGGAAGGAGAAAATCAGTTCGACTCCAGCAGCTTCTCATTTCTTGTGCTGCTCCTTAGCCTCCCCCCCGAGTCCCAGCCAGGGGTTCATGATGGCTACATCCCCCCCTCCATTTTGATGGGACCTCCTTGTGCCAAAGAAGGCTCAGGCGGCCAGAAGAAAAAGAGATGCTGGGTCTAAGACTTCCACGAGTGGTAAGAACCGCGAACTTCATTTCCATCGTTTCCCCCCTCAGAAACCAGCATTCCTGTGGTGGGAATGCAACTGTAGCATTTGTCAGTATAAACTAACCCTGTATAAAGTGTTACCTGCACCTGTTCCCACCCCCTTTGGGTTCGTAATGGTCTGGTGAGTGCCCCTTACCAAGGGGGGGTAGAATGTTAAAAAAAAGTTATCTGGAATGCAACACAAATGGAGCTGCGGTGGCTCAAGTGGTTAAGACACTGAACTGCAGGGCTGTGGAAGGTCAGTAGTTCAGCAGTTCGAGACCCGAGTGTGCCGCATGACGGAGTGAGCTCCCGTCTCTAGTTCCATCTAGTTCCCGTCTCTAGTTCCTGCCAACCTAGAAGTTCAAAAGCAAGAAATTGCAAGTAGATAAATAGGGATCACTTCGGTGGGAAGGTAACAGCGTTCCGTGTGCCTTGGAGAATCCTATTTCCTAAACATTGATAGAATACACAGAAAAAATAAACATGCAGCAAAGTTTCCCCCACCCCATGCATGCACGGACGAGAGGCCTCTCGGACTGACTCCTACCAGGAGTCAGCAAGGGTTTGTTGTAACTGACCAGTATTTGTACCAAAGATCAAAGGGGTTCCTCAATAATCAGATTATAGTTGTAATTTAACACTTAGAAGTTGAAA
>NW_015213575.1:0-1397 GCF_001447785.1 Gekko japonicus | reverse complement strand
GTTCACACTGCAGCGACTGATGTGGAAGCGTGGGAGGAGGCACAAGGGAGTGTTCACACCGTTGGCCCAGAGGCGCAGCTGTAAGCAACTTTTCTGGTAATCAGGTTATGTGTGCTTATGTGCCCATTCGCATAAGTGCTCATGTGCATAAGCATATCCCTACCGGATTGCAACTTTTCGCGATCACACTTCCGGGAAGTGGGATGGATGCGGGATAATTGCGCTTTCCAGGGTTTGATACCACTTTCACCTGGTATCTTTTAAACTCGGGAGGGAAGCATTACGAGACTGGTTGAGTACAGCTGGGGAAAGCCTGACAGATGTGCCTGTGTGGACAGCCCCTTTAATCCGGTTGTGGAACGTTTCTGAAATGTGCCTATATCGGGGCAAACTCCCAGTCTGAACTCGGCTGTAGTAGCTTTATCCTGATTCAGACCATTGGTCTATCAGGGTCAATATTGTCTACTCAGACTGGCAATGACTCTCCAGGGTCTCAGGTGGAGGTTTTTCACATGACCTACTACCAGATCCTTTTAACTGGAGGTATCAAGGATGAAACCTGGGACTTTCTGCTTTCTAAGTAGAAGCTCTATCTGTGAGCCACGCCCCGTCCCCAAGTGATAACCTAAGAGCATCTGAAATCATTTAATATTTGGTGATTGAGAACGTATTTGCTTTCAAATAGGTCCAGCTCATGATTTCATGGATTTTAGGCACGCTGCAGTTTTCTTGCTGGATGGATCTGGGTGTGTTATGAATGAATGCTCTGCCTAAGTACACATCCAACAATGGCCTGGGGGAAGACAGCGGAAGGTGATAGACATCTCTTGCCTCACTTCTTTCATTCCAGTGCTAGCCTGCAATGGATTTCCTAAATTGATCGATGATCAGGCACAGATTTTGGGACAAACCAAGGAAAGCAAGACAGCTTGGGCACTGTACAGAATCTTCCCACCTTATAACTTGCTCCCTCTTAAAACGGGACACCAGCACAGGCTGGTGAAAAGGAAATAAAGGGACAAAGCTACCTTCCTCAGTTGTCATGTCCACTCTAGACAGCAGTTTACTTGAAAACCAAAACACAGATTAAGAAATGGATGTTCATCTATACCGTGCAGCAAGGCACATTTACTATTTCCCATTCATCGCTTTCGTCCCACAAGCTGCAGTGTAAGAGAGGTAGAGAACTGACATATATTACTAATAAAGTGCTCATCATGATGATGACTAGGGCAACTAACAGCCACTATAGATATTGGAGATACTTGGTTAATGATAAGACTGGTGAGGCACTTGTTGATTGGGCTGAAGAACATGACTTGCACCACATTTCTGATGTTAAAGACAGAGGTACCTTGAGTTCAGTGACATGGAATAGAGTCCAACCCTGATTTAGC
>NW_015213574.1:0-1410 GCF_001447785.1 Gekko japonicus | reverse complement strand
TTGGCGTCTCTTATGTTCTTATGAGTGATAGGGAGGAGCACACACGGACTCGCAATCTGGACCACGCAGCAGCACAAGGCAGGAGAGAAAGCCTTCCTTTCCCCCGGTCCATTCAAAGGGCCAGATCCTTCCCTCCCCTTGCCCTGGACTTGAAGTTCTAACTCACCATTTCTGAGTCTATTCCTCATTTATAAGAGCCTCCCAGTTGGGTGAAAGCTTCGAGAATGACCCTGTCCTTCCAGAAAGTTCACTTCAAATGTACTCCACAAATCCAGAAGACCGCAACTTACGTGGACCCTGCTGAGATCCTTCCCTCCCCTTGCCCTGGACTTGAAGTTCTAACTCACCATTTCTGAGTCTATTCCTCATTTATAAGAGCCTCCCAGTTGGGTGAAAGCTTCGAGAATGACCCTGTCCTTCCAGAAAGTTCACTTCAAATGTACTCCACAAATCCAGAAGACCGCAACTTACGTGGACCCTGCTGAGTGTTCCTAGGACTTTCCCCCGAACTCTTCATTCAAATCGCTACCCCGCCCCATCAACTCTAAAGCCTCACTCACCTTTTGGAGGGCCCACCTCTCCTCGCAGCTTTTGCTCCAAGTATTGGGCCTTCCTGAGCAACTCTGTTTCCTCGATGGGACGCTTGCGGCTCCACAAGTAATTGGTGAGGGCCTTGACCTGTTCTTTTACATTGCGCATGGATGAGTCTGCGGGAAGGGAGACGTGTTAAGAAAGCACCACAGCAACCCTCTTCGGTGGTCTAAAGTACTTCCGGCTCTAAAGTGTCGTGCCAAAGACCAAGTGAAGGAGGACGGGTCTCTGCTCCAAGGAGCTGACAATGTCGATTTGTGAAAAACACAAAATGCTCCACATCTCACAACAGCACTGCAGGTAAGATCAGAGTTTCAACAGTCAAGCCATATGCAAAAGAACCTCCTCAGGAAAGCTCCTCCATTAGCATGCAACAGCCTGGGGAACTCCTACAAGGTAATGACTCAGCCCTACCCCACCTTCCTGAGTAGCTATAAATTACGCACCTAGCATTCTTCTTTTCACATGGACACAGAGAGTACGCCATCTTTCTGTGTTATATCTCTGAGGATTCCAGTCACAGCTGCTGGCAAAACGTCAGGTACTACAATGCCAAGACCACGGCCATACAGCCCCGAAGAACCCACAAGTACTAATGTCAATTTCGATAGAACGAGAGACGGAACAGAAAGAGGGGAAGTCAAGAGGGGACGAATACGTGCACACTGTGACCTGCCACTTGTCTCCCCCCTTCTCACAACCAGAGGCGGAAGGGGACACAGAAGAAGGCTTCTTTCCTAGACCTCGTTGAATAAATATACGTTACGTTAACTGGCATTATGTGTCTGTCTGTCAAGGCTAGAGATGTAAAATTTCCGG
>NW_015213573.1:0-1373 GCF_001447785.1 Gekko japonicus | reverse complement strand
CCCAAACCCTGCCTTCTCCAGGCTCCACCTCCCCAAACATCCAGGAATTGCCCAGCCCGGAGTTGGCAACCCTCTCTGCCTAGCCTGCTCCACTCACAGCATCGTTCAAAGTGTGAGTCCAGCGGCACCTTTAAGACCAACAAAGTTTCCTTCTGGGTAGAAGTTCCGTGTGCATTTGTGTGCCTGCACAGGAAAGCTCATGCCAGGAATCAAACTTTGTCGGTCTTCACGGTGTTAAGACTGGACTCGAACTGTGTTCTGCTGCTTCAGACCAACACGGCAACTCCACCTGAATCTACCTCACAGGACTGTGGTGAGGAGACAGTGGAGAAGAGGAGAATGTTGTGAGCCACTTTGGGTCCCCAACTGGGGAGAAAACCGGGGTACAAATGAAGTTGATACACCAATAAATCACTCAAGTGCCCAAGAAATTGGTATTTGCATGTATGGTCACTGTAATGGTATTTGCATGTAATGGTCACTGTATTTAAGTACGTCCACATGTCTGCATATGAAATGCACCGTAAAAGTGCTTTTGTGCCAGGGCACGAACGAGCTTGTCTTTCTGTATGTGAAAGGAGCACATGCGCTCCTGGAGTCATGCTGGACAAAGGCATGTTCATGTGGCCGAGCATGACTCGGGCTTTCCACGCCACAGGAGCTGCACCTGAGTGTGGGAGTTCTCCCGAGGCCGGACTCAGAAGTTCCTGTCATTTCGAGATGAGTTTGTGTTGGGTTTTGAAAATTGGTTTTTAGCAGAGATAAAATAGCTTAGCAGTGCCAGAGTAAAATAATTCAGACTCAGAGTCAATGTGTGTTTAAAATAGGGTTTTTACTACATTCTAGCATAGAGAAGAGTAACTGGGATGAAAATAACAACAGAGCTAAATTCCCTACATCTTTACACTACAAAGACAAGACTAGAAGAGAGCTATGGCTTCTCTTTCTTTCTGCTTCTGAACTCCAGACAAAGACGGGAAGAGGAGCCATAAAATGCTAAAACACTTTGTCATTTTGCTTCCAATGAAACTCCTAGATCAGGGATGATTTTCCCGGGCTTGTAGTTCTAAAACATCATAGGCTACATGAAACACATGTGACTTCCTGTGACAACACAAACAAACATTTAACCCCAGAAATACTGAGTGTAATTTTAACTTGTAACACCCAACAGTTTGCTAAAGAGAAGAAACGGATACAGGTTTAAGTGGCTGGGAGGGAAGTCTGGGAATGTTTTACTGGCGTTATCTTCCATTTGCATTTCGAAGACTTCCCACTCTGCAACTCACTCTACCCTCGAAGCTGATCCGGAAATTACAGCTGGTACAAAATGCAGCGGCGCCTCTGCTGACGTCGACGCCTGTGCGGGCTCA
>NW_015213572.1:0-1425 GCF_001447785.1 Gekko japonicus | reverse complement strand
GTGCATATTACACTACAGTGTTCCAAGACTGACCAGTGGAAGAGAGGACCTGTAGTCACATTAGGCTCCTGTTCAGAGAAGGAGCTGTGCCCCATTTCAGCCCTGGCTGCTTACCTGGCGAGCAGGGGGATGGAGGAGGGCATCTTGTTCTGCCACCAGGATCACTCCCCTTGACTATACATCAATTTGGTCAGTTATTTCCAACATTCTGAGGAGGCTTGGGCTGCCTGGGTGTGGTTTTGCACCCATTCCTTTCATATCAGCACAGTGTCCACAGCGGCAGCCATGGGTTACCCAGCCCAAGCCCTCCAGCATTTAGGCAGATGGCGTTCTGCAGCCTATGCTATGTGCGCCCCATGGTAGGGCCCTGAAGGGGCTATTCCATTACGTCAGGTTGAGTGTTGAGCTTTCTGTTCCATTGCTCACTGTTCTTTTGTTTCAGGTTCCATTTGTGGGAGAGGAAGAGAGTTCTCATCTGTGGGCACAGTTTTGTCTTTTGGACAGCTCACCAGGCAAGGTGGATGCCCACGGGTTTGCAGCTCGGTCACAGCCAGTGGGCCACGGTGGAGTGGCTAGGATGCCAGGGTTTACAATGGCCTGGCCTGTTGCATTTGTTGTTTGAGGGGAGGGCTGGATCGCCCCCCCCCCATGTTTTAGTTATTCACCTTGGGGGCAATGAATTGGGCCTCATCAAGGGTAAAGGCCCAAGCTGATTTTCAAATCATTAGGCATTGGCCGGGAACCCTCCATTGGCCGGGAACCCAGCATTGGCCGGGAACCCTGATTTTTTGGTCTGCCATGGTGCCACGCTTGGTATGGCGTGGGGTGGGAAATCCTCTGGCTATTGACATAGCATGCCACAAAGCCAATCGCAAGCTGCAGAGGGTTCTTGAAGGTGGCTTGGGTCATTTCTTACCTCATGATCCAAGTATACGTGCGGGCTGTATTGGCCTTTACAGGAGTGATGATATACACTTGTTGGAAGCTGGGTTGGACATTTTTCTTGTGGAGTTATGGCAAGGGCTGTGGGGGGGCCTTGTGCGCAAGTTCCTAAGCAGAGGCTTGGCCTTTGTGATGGCAGGGTTTTATTCAGATACTGATTGCAGTATGGTGAGCACCAGCTGACACCCTCTTCGGTGTTTAGGGGTCTTGTGAGTACAGTCTGGAGGCCTTGCAACCCAGGAGATGTTCTGTTTTCCAGTGTCATGGTAACAAGTATTCTGTATCATTTATTTATTTATTTATTTATTTCATTTATACCCCGCCCTCCCCGCATGCAGGCTCAGGGCGGCTTACATAGGCACAGTAGTGCAATAAAATATAACACGATTAAAACAATTTAAGCACCCAAAGTACAATAAAATTACACCATTAAAACACAATTCAATCTCACAGTATGCATCGGTAATTAAAATACTCACTCAT
>NW_015213571.1:0-1459 GCF_001447785.1 Gekko japonicus | reverse complement strand
TGAAGACATGAGCAGGGACTCACGAAAGCAACTTCACTGCCACAAATTTTGCTAGTCTTTAAGGTGCTACTGGACTCCTGCTGCATTCTACTGCTACAGATAGACTAACACGGCCAGGGCCGGCCCCAGCTTATTTTGCATCCTAGGCAAGGATTCCTTCTGGCGCCCCCCCCCCCATGCACCCACCATGGCTCGGACCCATTAATTGAATCTGTACCCCAGACCTCCCATTCCCCTGGCACCCATGCTCTTAACACTCACTTTTGCTTTTGTAACTTTGCCTGCTTTGCACATCTGGCTTCCACCAAGGAAGACTCTGCAAAGAAAGGCACTCGCAGTCGCAGACAACCTCTGCTTCTCACTTGCCTTGACAGTTCCTTGCTGGGGTTGCCATAACTCAGTTGCAATTTGAGTGTCCTTATGTAATAGCCCTCCTACTTAGGTTCTTCTTTGACTCAGCTGACTGACCCTTCTGTGCCCAGAGGGCTACGTTCTTTGGTGGAATTGGCGACTGTATCATCAGAAAGATCATAACATGTTTAAAACTCAGTAGTGTTTGCAGCTGAACCAGGATGGGGTGTGTGTATGCCAGTTTGGCACCCCTAAGGGCCGGCGCCCTCTAGGCGAGCGCCTAGTTCGCCTAGTGAGCGAGCCGGCCCTGAACACAGCTACCCATCTTGATCTATCTGCATATTATCAAGCGCTGTGAGATGTTTTAAAAATAGTGTCCCATGTTAACTACCTCATATGGGCATATGCTAAATACCTGTGCATGGTAGCCAGGTGGTAGTGTCAAATATACTATTATTTCTCATTACAAACCCCATGGTCCCATGCCTACCAACAGGGCAGCAATTACCATGGTCGCTACACAGAATCAGGCAATGGTAAACCACCTCTCAATGTCTCTTGCCTTGAAAACCCTATGGGTGGGACGTTAGCTGTGAGATCTCATCAGATCTCGGAATCTAAGCAGGCTTGGCCCTGGTCACTATTTGGGTGAGAGACCACAGGAGGTGGTGGCAGCTATAAGCATGGACAGCTTCAAGAGGGGATTAGATAAGCATATGGAGCAGAGGTTCATCAGTGGGTATAGATAGGGACTCTGGGGCAAGTGATGCTCTGTCATCTTGGTGCTTGGGGGGGTCAACAGTGGGAGGGCTTCTAATGTCCTGGCCCCACTGGTGGACCTCCTGATGGCACTGGTATTTCTGGCCCCTGTGTGATACAGAGTGTTGGACTGGATGGGCCTTAGGCCTGATCCAACATTGGCATCTCTTATGTTCTTATGACTTCCTGATGGCACCTGGGTTTTGGCCACTGTGTGTCATAGAGTGTTGGACTGGATGGGCCCTTGGCCTAATCCAATATGGCTTCTCTGATGTTCTTGTGTTCTCCCTAATCTTGGTGACCCCATCCCCAATGTGCCTGATTTCTCCCTTTCTCACAATACAAGAAC
>NW_015213570.1:0-1427 GCF_001447785.1 Gekko japonicus | reverse complement strand
TTTTTTTTTTTAGATTTAGAGCCACATGTCTGACCACACCTATGACACCAATGTGTGCACTATACTCAACAGAGCCTTTATATTTTTTGTTCACTTCCCCAGTTCCCAGTTCATTCATGGCTAGTAGGCTCAGTGGGATGCCCATTTGTCAGCCAAAAGTTCCTAACCAACACAGGCATATTTTGTTATTTCAGGTTGGGGCTGCCCACACCAAGGTGCCTTAAGTAATGTTTATTCAGGGTCGAATAAATGTAATAGAAATCAAAAGGCAGACGTGCATCCTACCCCTGCCTCTGTCCCAAAAACCTGTATCACAAGAATGGTGGAAGCTGCTGTCCCAAGGATCTCTGCCTCGGGCTGTGATCTGAGCCCCATTCCCATCACACCTCCGTGTGACTACAAACCAGAAGATTTTTAGCCAACTTCAACTGACACATATTATTTATTTCCTTTCTCACAGAGACTGAGTTGAATTGTATCCAACCAGGAGCCATCTCCTTTCTGAGGCAGAGTTGGAAAGCTATCTCCCCCAACTAAGGATGTTGGCCTCTGGGTGGGACCTGGGGACCCCCCAAAATTACAGCTTGTTTCCAGACTAGAGACATCAGTTCCCCCCTGGAGAAAATGGCTGTTTGGGAGGGTGGACTCTATGGCACTGTTCCCCTCTGAGGTCCCTGTCCTCCCCAGGCTCCACCCCCAAATCTCTAGGAGTTTCCCAACCTGGACCTGGCAACTATATCCCCCCAAATCTTGCCAGTCATGGGGGGGGGGGCACCTGGCAACCCCACTCCCAACCCATACTGAAAGATTCCTGAAACTCGTCATGGCCTCTCCACATTCTTTTTTTTTCTATGAGAGAAGTCTCACCAACCTGGCCCTGTTAACGATTGGGGGGGGGAGAATGTCTATCCTCCATTTTTGTCTCCTAGAAGTTAGAACCTTGTACAAAAGGAGGAGAACCTTTTGAGGAAGTTTTATCAATGCATTTTTTAACATTAACATGCATCCAAAAACAACATGAGTAATAGTCCCAAAAATATAGTCGGTAGAGACAATGCGTGGGAGATTAGAAGTGGGGGCACTCACCCAGGTCTTTTGCCAGCCCTTGTTCATACTACCGCTGAGTGTGTGGGAAGGCCTTTCTCTCGTGTCCTTCTTACAGCAGCAGCAGAGTAGTCAGAAGACTTTGCCCCCCCCCTTCTGTACATATTTTGTTCCCTCCAACGGTCATTCCAATATTATGTGGCTTTATGTCTGCCATATCCCCCTGCAGATTTAAATGCAGGTTTTTAAAATGGGCAAAATGGGGGAAATGAAGCAACAGGAACACACAAGTGAAGACAAAGAGAATGCGGGAAACCCCCCTCATCTACTGACTCAGACCGATGCTATGAAACGGTCATACTGGACATCAGCTTCTCCCCTCC
>NW_015213569.1:0-1536 GCF_001447785.1 Gekko japonicus | reverse complement strand
TTCATTTCACTTATTACACCTGGTTCTTTATAACTGGAGATGCTTGGGCATGAAACTGGGACCTTCTGCATGCCAAGCAGATGCTCCTCCACAGAGCCATGCTGTGGCAGTCTGAACATATGAAACCCCTGTATACAGCAGCAAACCCTTGGTCAAGGTCAGTATCGTCTACTCAGACTGGCAGTGGCTTGCCGGGGTCTCAGGCTGAGGGGTCTTTCACATCACCTACTGCCTGGTCCTTTTTTAACTGGAGATGCCGGGGATTGAACCTGGGACCTTCTGCATGCCAAGCAGAGGCTCTTCCACTGAGCCATGGCCCCTGTCTGTGTCACTCCAGAGTCTCAGGCAGAGGTCTTTCACATCACCTACTGCCTGGTCCTTTTTTAACTGGAGATGCCGGGGATTGAACCTGGGACCTTCTGCATGCAAAAAGAGGCTCTGCCACTGAGCCATGCCCCCCTCCCCTTACACCATGTGGCTGAAAGCCAGAGGACTAGTTTACACTCACACACACATTCTCCTCACTAGTGGTTGCAAGCACTGGTGGGTGGGCTGTGTACAGAGAGAGAGAGAGAGAGATGCCAGAGGGCTATTTTTCTCCCTGCCTGTGTGAGTAGACCTATGGACCACAAGCAGACACACAGCCTACAGAAAGAGAGAAAACTTTCACGGCATCTCCATCCCAAGGCTCCACGGTTCTAAACTGCCTTTCTTCAAAACCATGCACAAAAATCTAATAGCAGGAAACTCTTTTGTGTGATCAGTTGCCTCGATGCCTAGCTCGGTTCCCCTCGCTCCATCCTCACCAGAAAGACATTTTCGCTCTCTCCTTATGCCTGCCTTGAACTTTCCTGTACGTTGTTCTCCCCTCATATAAATGTGTGGTTCTTCTTTCGGAAGGCTGTTCTGGAAATTTCTGAAACTTTCCTTCTGCCTGTGTTCCCATGCTATCACTGCCAGAGATGTCCCCTGATAACAGGGCTTCTAGTGTCCTGGCCCCACTGGTGGACCTCCTGATGGCTCCTGGTATTTCTGGCCACTGTGTGACACAGAGTGTTGGACTGAATGGGCCACTGGCCTGATCCAACACTGGCTTCTCTTATGTTTTATGTTCTTAACACCTAGATGTTCTCTCCTCTTCCCAGATTTGTCTCTTGGACACGGCTTCGTCCCTGTGTTCTCAAAGTCACCTAATAAAGTCTCCTGTGCCTTGCCTTCTTCCTTGTTGGACTTCCGGTTGACGTGCACGTGGTGCGTGTGCGCGCATTGCGCGCGCGCACTCACCCGACGTCGGCCGGGAGCCCCCCACTCCCGGCGAAGAATTACTTGGCAACCCTAATTCCAGAAGGGTCAGGCAGAGGCCTTTCACATCACCTCCTGCCTGGTCCTTTGAACTGGAGAGCCTGGGGTTTGAGCCTGAGAGGAGGAGGAGGAAGAAGAGGGAGAGAGAGAAGGAGGAGGAGCAGGAGTAGGGGAGTTGGATTTATACCCTGCCATTCACTTAGAATCTCACAATAGTCTTCAGTTTTGTGTAGT
>NW_015213568.1:0-1542 GCF_001447785.1 Gekko japonicus | reverse complement strand
AAAGGGGCAGCAGCGCCTCTCTGGGAGCCTGCCCGCCTGCCCTCTGCTGCCACTGCCCAAGCTGGCCCCGTGGCCAACAGCTGAAGCCCAAGGAGGCAAAGCCTGCGTCGTTGGCCCCCCTACCTCCTGCAACCAGATTGGTGCAGGAGATGCGTTCTCTCGAATGGGGACGTTTGCCGGCCTGCATGGCTGCAAAGGGAGAGAAACAGAAAGTAGTGGGGTTCTGTGAGGGGGGGGGAAGAGAGAGAGAGAGAGAGAGAGAGAGAGAGAGAGAGAATACAGAATACAGGATTGTCTGTTGGAGGCAGAGAAAGAAAAAGAACAGGAGATTGTCTGAGGCAGGGCTTTTTTGTAGAAAAACGCAGCAGGAACTCATTAGCATTATAGGCCACACCCAACAGCACAGACTCATCAGCATATTAGGCCACACCCACAACCGCACAGCTCATTACCATATTGGGCCACACCCCATGCCTTTCCTTGGCTGGCCCGGGTGCCCCACGGCTGCGGAGAGTTTGGGCAAGCTAGCCCTTGGACAGGCCGGGGAAGGCACGGGGAGGCATTTAAATGCCTCCCTGATCCTTCCAGGGGGCCCCCTGGCCCGCCCACCTCGGAGCCGCCAGGAGGGGTGTTACTCTCCAGGCCTTCCCTCTGTGGCCACGCACACAGAGGTTTTGGCTGCAGTGGGCGTGGCCAACTCTGAAGCCAGCCGGAACTCCGTTCCTGTGCGTTCCTGCCCCAAAGTAGCTCTGGTCTGAGGGAGGGGGAGAGAAAGAGAAACAAGTAGAGAGCAGGAGCACACACAGCTCCCTCTCATTGGGATCAAACTATTATAGTCCAATTCCAATCACAATCAGCTGTGGCCATCAGCCAATTGTGAGTGGGCATGGGATGTCCCCAATTGTTGGTGGTCATGGCAACGTGTGGGGATAGGCCTGCAGTCACATGGCCCCAAACTCCAGCTTCTTCATCGGCTACGTGACTTCTTGCATGTGGGCCTAGTGGGGTGCCTCACAGTCTAGCTTCTAGCATGGACGTGTGAAGAATGTGGGTTTATGGCATGGCAATGGAGGCCATGGGCCCACCATTTGGCTTGTGACAGGAAATAGGCACAGCCTGTTATCAACAGACAGAACAGGAGAAGGCATGAGGCTTTTAGAAATCAATATTTCTATACAGGGTAGCGACATAGCGGAGAGAAAGAGAGGGGCAGACTGAGAGGGGGTGGGGGGAAGGACATTGCGAAGGGCTGGTGTAAGAGCGGGTGAGACATACAAGGGGGTGAGAGGAGAAAGAGGGTAAGTCCCTTGTGGGGACTGCTGGCAATGAAGACGACGGTAGAGCCGCAACACATTATGCAACATCTTGTTGCGGGTCCCCTCTTGTCATTCATAGTGACCAACACACACAAGGAGGAATAAGGTGGCCAGTTCTGGCTCCTTCCACGATTCTTGGCTTAAAGTTTCTAGTCCTTCCACTTGTACAGGGAAACATGGAGACCATCTCAGCAGTCTAACACGGACAAACACGGGCCATCCATCT
>NW_015213567.1:0-1439 GCF_001447785.1 Gekko japonicus | reverse complement strand
AACCGAAGAGCTTTTCACATACACATGTAAATGCGATTTGTGGGCATGACTGCATACAAACGAATTAACCGATCTTTTAAAATAAAGCAATGTAAAATGTGTATCTGACAGCTGCTAGACTCATCAGGGACATGGTTATTTATTACTGTTTTGTTTATTTACTTAATTTATAACCCGTCTTCCTCCTCAGAGAGGCTTGCGTCATTCTCTCCTCCATTTTTTCCTCACAACAACCCTGCAAGGTGGGTCAGGCTGAGAATCTGTGACTTGCCTAAGGTCCCCCAGAAAGTTTCCATGGTAGAGTGGGGGATCTGAACTTGGATCCCCCATATCTGAACCTCGCACTCTAACCACTACACACTTCAAATTCCTGACAGTCCGAAGAGACCGCAGGCATCTTCTCTGCTGCTTCAAAGGTCAAGGCTGGAGATCCAGTGCAGGTCAACAGGTAGAGTGTTGGATTAGGAGTTAGGAGACTGAGGTTCGAGTCCCCGCTTCCCATGAAGTTCACTGAGTGATCTTGACCAGTCACAAGCCCTAACCTGACCTACCCTTATAGGGTGGTTGTGAGGCTGAAAATGGAAGAGAGGACCATGTGTGCTTAGAAAGAAGGTAGGATAACATATACTTGATAGATCAAGACATTTTAAGTATGTTACGGCAGAGTAGACTTGGGTTGAACGTTCAGTGAGAATGGTTTTGACATGGGAACCAGTGTCTTGGGGGGGGCAGCTCTCCTTCCAGAGATCTTCGGCCGAGGCTGGGCATCTGTCTGCTGGGGGATGCTGTGGCTCAGGGTTCCCCAACCTTTTTGAGCCTGCACCTTTGGAATTCAAACACAGGGTGGTGGGCACAACCACAAAACAGCTGCATTCCCTCTCCATGGGTCTCCACGAGGTCTCAGAAAGGGATCTTTCACATCAGCTGCTGCAAGGTCCTTTAACTGGAGACACTGGGGATTGAACCTAGGACCTCCTGCATGCCAAGCAGATGCTCTTCCACGGAGCCACAGCCCCTCTCCATGGTTCTCCAGGGTCTCAAGCTGAGGTCTTTCACTGCACCTACTTCCTGGTCCTTTTAACTGAAGATGCCGGGAATTGAACCTGGCACCTCCTGCATGCCAAGCAGAGACTCTTCCCACTGAGACACGGCCCCTCTTTACAGCTCTCCAGGGTCTCAGGTGGAGGTCTTTCCCATTACCTACTGCATGGTCCTTTTTAACTGGAGATGCTGGGGATTGAACCTGGGACCTCCTGCATGCCAAGCAGATGCTCTTCCACTGAGCCACAGCCCCTCTCCATGGGTCTCCGGCTGAGGTCTTTCACAGCACCTACTGACAAATCCTTTAACTGGAGATGCCGGGGATTGAACCTGGGACCTCCTGCATGCCAAGCAGATGCCCTTTCCACGGAGCCACAGCCCCTCGCCATGGTTCTCCA
>NW_015213566.1:0-1420 GCF_001447785.1 Gekko japonicus | reverse complement strand
CATTAATCCCTTCTCCAGACTCCACGGAATATATATGGACTTTTTGTTGCTGTTGGTTGCCTCGGCAACCACACACAACTCGTGACCTCAGGTAGCCAAGGACATGGTGTTCATTTTATCGCTACATCTCGCCTTTCCCTTTCTGATTTTTCTGTGTCCCCCAGCTTTGCAGAACCCCAGATCGTAGCTCTAGATGTCTCCATTGCACACGTTTTCGGTTTGCTTTGCTTTGGTTCCTCTGTTTGCTCTGCACAGGAAATCACCTGCGGCTATCAAATGTCTAGATCTATGTTTCAGTGCAAATATTACATTTTCTCCCAACAGGAATGGAATCATTCTTTTCTCTGACCCTGGAGAGTTCTCGCCTGTCATGCCGGGAAGAGCAGAGTGCAGCTGACATGACAATCCCCGATGGTGCTCGCTGACCGACCGAGAGAAGTTTCTTTTTCTTTGGACAGTTTTGCTTTGCTTTACCTAAACTGCCACCCGCTTCTATTTATTTGGATGTGGGAATCCCTTGTTTTGAGTACAGATTTAAATGTAATGCTCAGGAAAGGAGCCCCTGCGTGCGTTTTTAATCCAGCTTGTAGACACGCTCGTCCAATCCCCCCCTTGAATAAAATGTACCCAATTAAGTATTACAAAAAAAATAATCTCCATGGGAAAAATGTACAAAATCCACAGCGTGGACTGATGACATCTAATTCCCAAGGGAATTCCCACAGTCCTTGGGGGGGCGATGGTGCCGGGCCTTGTGAGCTGGAGGGGGAAGCCATTTCCCCCTTCTGAAGCAACAACTTCTGCCCTGCACTTCCTCCTCCAGCCCCTCTCCCCCAACTTTTAAGGTATTCCTGGACTGCACTGCTTCAGATTTCAAGTGGGGAGGGTGCGTGTCTCAATGCTTCCCAGGGAGGAAAATATTATATCCCCGCATGCATTTGCATTTTGCATTTATTTAGTTATAATCTCACTTTTCTCCCCAGCAGGGACTCAAAGGATGTGGTCCGACGGCACGCTGGGAATGGTTTAAATTGCTCCAGCCCTGATGCGGTCTTTTTTAACCTGGATAATCACAATCGCAATCACACTCCCCCTCCTTGCTCTGGCTCGCTGCGCAGCCACCTCACTCCCCGCCGTCCACAGGTGGGAGTGTGCATCGGTGTTGTTTTTCTCTCCATCTCAGTTTGGGCATGCGCACAGGCGGCCATCTGTAGAACGAACATTTTTGCGCGTGCGCAGAACAGCGATTTTCACTTCAACCCGACTGCTGTAACGCTTCCCTTTAAACGTTTACCCCGAAAATGTTACCGCGAAAATGGCTTCCATGAGATCCCGAACTCATCTAAACATTGAAACTAGGCACTGTTTAAATATTGTTTTTAATACCGCGCTGGCGGATCTCCGCCTATGCGCACACTGC
>NW_015213565.1:0-1538 GCF_001447785.1 Gekko japonicus | reverse complement strand
ACACCTAGCACACACAACCCACTAGGGTTACCAGCTTCTGGTTGGGAAGTTCCTGGAGATTTGGGGTCAGGTGGAGCCTGGGGAGGGTGGGATTTAGGGAAGAGATGGATCTCAGCAGGATATAAGGCCATCCAGTCCACCCTCGAAAGCAGCCACTTTCTCCAGGGGAACTGATCTCTGTCTTCTAGCGATCATCTGTAATCACATGCGATCCCCAGCCACTACCTTAAAGTTGGCAACCCTAGTGTCCAGGGCTCAGATTTCCTCAAGTGATGCTCTGTATTCTTGGAGTTTTTTTTGGGGGGGGGGTCAACAGTGGGAGGGCTTCTAGTGTCCTGGCCCCACTGGTGGACATCCTGATGGCACCTGGTATTTTTGGCCACTGTGAGACACAGAGTGTTGGACTGGATGGGCCTTTGGCCGCCTGATCCAACGTTGGCTTCTCTCTTATGTTCTTATATGGAGCAGAGGTCCATCAGTGGCTATCAGCCACAAGGTATAGATAGGAACGGTCTGGGGCAAGGGATGCTCTGTATTCTTGGTGCTTGCGGGGGCAACAGTGGGAGGGCTTCTAGTGTCCTGGCCCCACTGCTGGACCTCCTGATGGCACCTGGTATTTCTGGCGACTGTGTGACACAGAGTGCTGGACTGGATGGGCCATTGGCTGGATCCAACGTTGGCTTCTCATGTTCTTATGTTCTCAGCGGACTCGCCTGGGTCCTCTCCAGCGGCTAGGCCGGAGCCTGCCTGTGGGGCTCTTGACTGGCAGGAATTTTGACTTCTCCTGAATAATTCTTTTTCTTTTCTCGGAGTCTTCATTTGATCTGACAATGGGCTCAGCGGGTGGGGGGGGAGGGGGAGGCCCTCGCCCAGCGAGGAGCAGTCAACATGAAAGGGAACCCAGCCCCCCCACCCCCAGCACATTTCTTCCACGGCTCCTTCTCCTCCCTTCGCCCCCCTCCCCTTCCCCGTTTTCTTGGCAGAGGACAAGAAAAGACCCTGAACACATTTCTCTTCTCAAAGCCTGATTCTTTAAATATTGGATTGGGGCTGAATGCCCCCCCCAATTGCTGGCACGCTCACCCCTCCCTTGCCCCTCCCCTCTGGGTGATGCCTAAACATTCACAGCTGGGGAATTCTGGGTTTGGGGGGGGGACAACAATGGGGTTTTGTGCCTGGCGTGGGATGGGGAGGCTGTCTGGTTCTGCATGGGGTCCACTGTGGTCTCTCAGGACTCTCCTCCATCGCCGGCTGGTCGCGCTTTGACTACCTGCAGCTGCATCAACAATCCCAGGTCCCCGTTCCAGGCTCTATCTTATCCAAACAAAGGCCCCCCCTCCTCCAACACCATCTCCCTTGGAAACCCCCAAATTACCTAGCTGCCGATTGTACCCTCTGGCTCCAGTCTGACGAAGCACGGGCCGCTTTGGAGTTCCACCACCGGTGGCGTCCAAGGCCAAGATAATGTCTTCCGAGAAAGATGTAAACAGGAGACACGGTGACTGCCCCGGATATGAGAGACTGGCGAGTTCTCCCTT
>NW_015213564.1:0-1388 GCF_001447785.1 Gekko japonicus | reverse complement strand
AAATTCTGCTGGGGACACAAAGTCATTTGTAGGATCTTGTGGAGGAAAACCCCGAAGTAGCCTTGATTCGGGAGGCAAATGCTGGACGTTTTAGACTCGGGTGAGAGATTCTTGAGGCGTTAAAGAACACAGAGGGACCAAGACTGTGAAACAACTTCCGTCTGGGCACTGACTTACGCCGAGAACCCACAAATGGCGGAAAAAACATACATTTGTTCTTATTGCGGGCAAACATTTCAAGGGACTTCGGCCTTCCTTGTGCACGAGCGGAGTCATATAGCAGACCAAATATACAAGTGCTTGGAGTGTTGGAGAACGTATCATTGTCTTTCTGACTTCCAGAGACACCAGAAAAGCCATGCAGGAGAGAAGCCCCATCGATGTCCCTTGGACTGTGTCAAATGCTCCGGTCGGAATGCCCCCCTGTCCCTGCACCGAGGAGCCCGTCTGGCAGAGAAGGTAAGCCAGTGCCGTGAGTGTGGGGAAGAAGAGCCCTGCTGGATCAGACCAGTGAGGGTCCATCAAATGCAGCCTCCGGTCTCACACAGTGGCCAACCAGTTACTCTGGAGGGCCAACGACGGGGGCACGGAGGCCACTTCCCAGGCACGCCTGGACCCAATTCAGGTTTTGACTGGCGCAAGAGGAGATGGGGATTCAGCCTCCCTCCCAGCCACACAGCTTCACATATGTGTGGAGCAGCACAAAGATGAACATGTAACAACGTCCGGTGGCCAGAAGCAGACCATTAAAACAGCTAAGAGAGGGGGAAAACCCTTAGTTAACAGGCCTCTTGTTGGGTAGAGAGAAATACCTCAGAAAGGCTAGTGCGGGAAGGCAAGTAAGATAGGGGCCACATGAGCCTCCTTGGGGGAGGGTGTTCAAAGGCAAGGAGCCACCACTGAGGAGGCCATGTCTCTGGTCCCTACCTGCCTCAACTCCGCAGGTGGGACACCAAGGCCAGGGCTTCCAAAGAGGATCTCAGCAGTTGCTTTTCAGCATGACAGTCTCACCTAGTGGTGTCAGGACGTTTCGCCGACGGGAGATCCCGGGCTCAGCCCAATGCAGCAGCTCCAGTTAAACGTCCCTGGAGGTGCCTCCCCACTCAGAGGGGACAGTCTTGAGGTACAGGAAGGGCCGAACTGAGGGGGGGAAGGTGGCTGCAGAGGGTGTCTCTTGAACACCAGGAGTTTCACTCAGCATGGGGCACATCATGGCTCTGGACGTCTCCCGGCCGGAGTCCACCTTGCAAAGCAGCCATTTTCTCAAGGGGAACAGATCCTGGACACCTGGAGGTTGATTGTGGGAGATCTCCAGCTGCCCCCTGGTGGTTGGTGTCCTTAGCCCCTCTGCCTGTATGAGCCTCACTGCAGAGACCCCCCCGGGGGGG
>NW_015213563.1:0-1884 GCF_001447785.1 Gekko japonicus | reverse complement strand
AAACTAAGCAGGGTTGGCCGTGGTTAGTACTTACATGAGAGACCATCTAGCAAATCTAAGCTTGCTACGCAGAGGCAGGCAATGGCAAGCCACCTCTGAGTGCCTCTTGCCTTGAAAACCCTACAGGGTCTGTAAGTCAGCTGCAACTTTTTTTGGGGGGGATGAAATGGCTATGAAATGCAGGCGATTGCTCAGAAATGCCATATAGTTACTAACATAAACTTTTTTCAGCAGTAATTGATGTGAGATTCCTAGAATTTATGTGAGGAAGGAAGGGGAGAAACATGTACTGCAAGTGGATCTTGAAAAGTATACTCATCCTTTGCCGTCCTCGTCTTCTTTGACCTTCAATCTTTCCCAGCATCAGGGTCTTCTCCAGTGAGTGCTCCCTTCTCATTTGGTGGCCAAAGTATTTGAGCTTCAGTTTCATTATCTGGCCTTCCAGGGAACATTCAGGGTTGATTTCTTTTAGGATTGACTGATTTGATCTTCTTGCAGTCCAAGGGACTCTCAAGAGTCTTCTCCAGCACCATAGTTCAAAAGAATCTATTCTTCGGCGCTCCGCCTTCCTTATAGTCCAAAACTCGCAGCCATTTATCTACTTGCAACTCTAGGTACCTATTTATCTACTTGCAATTTCTTGCTTTCGAACTGCTAGGTTGGCAGGAGCTGGAACTAGAGACGGGAGCTCACTCCATCATGCGGCACCCAGGTCTCGAACTGCTGAACTACTGACCTTCCACAGCCTGCAGTTCAGCATCTTAACCACTTGAGCCACCGCAGCTCCAATTGATGTGAGATCCCTAGAATTTATGTCAGGAAGGAAGGGGAGAAACATGTACTGCAAGTGGATCTTGGAAAGTATAGTACCTGCAGAAGTGAGTCCCACGTCAGAAAGAGACGCTAAAGTCTGCAGTTGAGAGTGATATGTGTCCAGGAGCACCTTGAAGACCAGATTTCCAGGGTGTAAGCTTTCAAGAGTCAAAGCTCCCTTCACCAGATACTAGTAGGAATGGAGATCCTGGATCTTTAGACTCCATGCAGAAGGTGGGAATCAGGATACAAAGGTCAAAGATGGGTAGCCATATTAGTCTGTCTGTAACAGTAGAAAAGAGCAAGAGTCCAGTAGCACCTTAAAGACCTAACAACATTTGTGGCAGGGAATGAGCTTCCGTTCAGGTATCTGACGAAGTGAGTAGTGACTCACAACAGCTCCTACCCCATCACAAATGTTGTTAGTCTTTAGGATGCAGTGGTACAATGCAAGATGTAATCGGCTTGATTAAAGGAGGGGGACAATGCCGAGGGATGGGAAATGCAGAAAATTAAGTATCTGCAGTGAGACAAGGGTCTCACCTGGATCGCCCAAGCTAGCCTGATCTCGTCAGATCTTGAAAGCTAAGCAGAGTCAGCCTGGGCTAGTATTTGGATGCAAGACCACCAAGGAAGCCTAGGGTCGCTAGGCAGAGGCAGGCAATAACAGACCACATCTGAAGGCCTCCTGCCTTGAAAACCTTACAGCATCATAAGTCAGCTGTGGCTGGATGGCATGGGGGGGGAAATGGAACAAGAAACCTATGTCCCTGTTCAGCCATGGGGGTGTCCATTGTTCTGAATTTGTGAATGAACGTATGTTCAGCAGTCTCGTGTTCTAACAGCTGGGACTATTTATAAAATGCATGGCCCTGTAGCTGGTGATTTCTTTCTTGCTAGCTTAGCACAGAGGACCCTATGGAAGTATTGGATGACTCTCAAAAAATTGGCAAGGAATGGTGCACAGAGAAGAATTCTACTGGCTTAGCAGTGGTGGGAAAGTGTCCTCAAGTTGTAGCTGACTTAAGGTGACCCTGTTGAGGTTTCAGGGCAAGAGACGAACAGAGGTGG
>NW_015213562.1:0-1459 GCF_001447785.1 Gekko japonicus | reverse complement strand
GCTGTCTGGGCCCATAACCCTGTCATGCTGTGAGTGTGCTGCCTTTGTCCAGAACAGGTAAGGTGCCAGCAATAGAAAGCAACACAGACCACACTTTGTCTAGTGCTAACTATATACAGTATTTACAATATTTATATTATTCTGGTATACACCAACAAAGTGCTTCGCCAGACAAGTCATTCAGGAGAAGAGAACAGTTATACAACATCTGTACAAATATATACATCCAACAGCCAATCAGCAGTCTCTGCTGAGTCATTCTTGCCAAGCAGTATAGCTCTTGCCAGAACCAGTTTGAGCTAGCTACAGTGGCTGTCATTCCTGTCAGTCTAGATTACTAAGACCACCAAGCCTGATGTCTTACTGGCATTATATGTTTTGCCCTCAGTCTGGAGGGAGCCGGTGAAGGGGATGGACGCTCTGCCAAGAGAGCAGCAACCCCTCCATGAGGGAGAAGGAGTCAGACCTAGCAAGCGGCAGCAAGCACGGGAAGCACAAACCTTCGCTGCCCCTCACGGCTTCTCTCCCTCAGCCACAAGGCCTGTACTTCATCAGGGTGATAGCTCAGCGAGCTGCACCACAGAGAAGGTTACCCAGTGCCTTTCAAAGGGTCCTCCACCTTCCTTCAGCAGCAGCAGCAGCAGCACCAGGGAGGGTCTGGCCTAGAGGAAATGAGCTGCAGCTCTTGGAAAGCCGGACTCTCTCCTGAGGAAGACATTTATCTTGGTTCCTATGTGGGACTAACTGCGACTAACTGTCTCCACAGTGGCTGTTGGAAGGCAACCAACTTCTGTCAGTAAAAAAAACACTTTCCTGTCAGAATTAACTTAAAACGGCTCTATCTCCTTTTTGTCTCCACCATGGCTGGCTGGCTAATGAGGTCAGTCAGCGACTATCAAACCATTCTCTTCAACCCCCTGCTGTGCAGCTGACACAGAGGACAGGAGATCACCTTCCAATCTCCAGGTGAGATAGGGTTACCAAGTCTGATTTGGGAAATTCCTGGAGATTTGTGTGTTGGAAGTTGGAGAGGCCAAAGATTGGGGAGGACCTCAGTGAGATATACAGTTGCCAGGCCTGGGTTGGAAAATATCTGGAGACATTGGGAGTGAATCGAGGAGAGGGTGGGGTTTGTGGAGGGGAGGGGCCTCAGCATGGTACAATGCCATTGATTCCACCCTTCAAAGCAGCCATTTTTTCCAGGGTGAGCTGATTTCTGTCAGCTGGAGATCAGTTGTAAAAGCGGGAGATCCCCATGCCCCACCTGGAGGCTGGCAACCCTAAGGTGAGACCTGGAGAGCTCTCGCTGCTACAATTGATCTCCAGATGACAGAGATAAGTTCCCCTGGAGAAAATGGCTGCTTTGGAGGGTAGACCTATGCCATTATCCCCTGCTGAGTCCTTCTATTCCCCCCCCCAATGCTGCCCTCTAGGATCCACCACCCAAATCTACAGGTAT
>NW_015213561.1:0-1386 GCF_001447785.1 Gekko japonicus | reverse complement strand
GTGAGAAGAAGCAAGCTCCTTACCATTGCTTGTTCTTCCTGCCATGGTGTTTCTTCTTGGAGAGGGTGGGATGCAGCCACCCAGTTGCCCTCATTTCTGCAGCTGGGGACACAAGCCAGCATGTTTGTCCCCGCCACACAGTGGGATTTCCTAAGAACCTTGGCTTTCCTTTAAACAAAATCTCGCATGCCAAAGGAAGCTGAAGTGGGATTTGCAGTGGTTGAGGGCTCTGCATAGTTCCTTATTCCTCTCCAAGGTTATTGGAAATAGTAAAAACACTTGCATATTGCATGCAAGGCCCAGAGTCTGAATTTTATTCATGCAGAGTATACATATCTCCAGATAACTGCTTTTAAAGTCTGCCTGTGCATGTAACTCCTCTTCTAAAATTGCAGGGATATTCCAGTAACTTTCCTAGTAGCCACAAGAGGGTTTTAGTCACTCCTTGGCTGAATCCCACTAGCTGAAACCGACCTCTATTTGCAGGTGCTGCAGTCAGCAAAGGAACAGATCAAGTGGTCACTACTACGGTGAAGAGCAACGTGGAACCTACCTTCCTGACCTACTGTATCCCCAGCCACCAACCGAGTTCCTCTTATTGTCTGTCTCGCACTGACCAAACTATAACATGACCATGGTTTTTGATGTATCGGACCTGCAGCTCTTTCTTTCTGAGTCTCGCCGCTGTCTCTGCGATGGCTGATCTAGGGACAGGATCCAACTTGTTGAGTGCTTTTGAAATTTTGAGAGAGGGTCGTGGGCACAACTGCAAAAGAGCTGTGAGAGGGTAGTGGGCACAACTGCAAAAGAGCTGTGTTGGGGTGGGAGCCAGCTATCCTTCCTTTAACTTAAGTGGCTCTTCCATTGGGAGGAAGAGCCACATAAGTTGGAGAAAAGCTTGTTAGGCTGGAGGAAGGCTTTGCTCAGCGGAGGGGAAATATAGGGGCAAGATCCGCCCCAGTCACAAAACCCTGGGAGGTTCCAATGAGGGAGACAGCTGTTTCTGAACGGGCACTCCCTGCAGATCCAGGGGTGATGCCCCCTAGCGTCCTGCCCTAGTGAAACAGAAGAAAGTGAGGAGGGGCAAGGGCAGGCTAGAAAACACATTGACAGGGCACCTGTTGGGGAAAGGAGGGGTGCAGGGACCTTTTCGTGCACTCCCATCTCCACTGTGTTCATTTTGGGAGGGAGAGAAGCTGGCTTCCCAATTGCATCGAGAGAGAGAGTGAGAGGCAGACAGTTGTTCTAAACCAAAACTCAGTTTATTCCATTACACACTCGTTAAGTCAGAAAACACTTTTGTAGCATTTCGGTATTCAACATAGAATATTTCAACATAACTCCAATACATAAATATTGCACTTGAAGTTCTATAAAGGATATCCT
>NW_015213560.1:0-1457 GCF_001447785.1 Gekko japonicus | reverse complement strand
TGTAAACGTTTCAATACATTACAGTGGGTATGCCGAAAGGCTCTTTACATTATAACGAGGTGTATGTGCTATCTGTGATGTTCCTGCAATTGCAGTTCTGCTACCTTTTTTGTAATTTCTGTCACAGGAACAAAAGTCAGATCTTCTGGATCCTGGTACATGATTTCTTGAACCTAAGAAAATATTTTACCTTGTTATCTTTTAAAGTGAATTTTAACTACAGCTGGATCTTAGAACCTGCTATTCATGGCTATGTTGTAATGCACTGAAAAGATTCAGTAGAGGCAAAATTGAAACAATAAGCCACTTGCTTTTTTAAAAGCCCTTTGTTACTGTTTTGATCCCCAGGGTGGTACCAATGGACACTATGACATCCACCAATGGATTCCCTAGCACACACTTGCTTCTTCACCAAAGCATTTCCCAAAGCAAAAAGCCATTCCTGGTATTCCTTCTATTCACTGTAGCAGGAGGTGCTTCAGAAGAACTCATAAGACCTTTGTCTCTGCAGAAGCACCCATTCATCATAGCACAGGAGGATGTTTGACTGTCCCAGGACCCCATGCATGCCTGTAGCCATGGGAGGGGCCTGGGGCAACGCCCCCTCATGAATGTGCTCTGCCCCTCCCCCAGGAGGTGGCAGGAGCCCTGGAGCAACTGGTGAGGTCTGTACTTGCTGGCAGCCAGCCTCCATGCCTTGTGGTTGGCTGGGAGAGGGAGGGAGCCTGGGAATTGAGGCACTGCCCTCTCATGAATGGGGCAAGGCCACAAGAGGTGAAGAGAATGACCTGCCCTATTGCCTCACTGTGCCTGCACCAGCAGGGTCTGGGCCGGTGCAGGCCCAGTGAGGTGATGGGTCAGGCCATTCTCTTAGTGTCATGCGGCCTTGTCCCATTCATGAGAGGCGAGCTAGTGGTGCCATGTGGATGCAGCCAGCTGCCTGCCTCCTGCACGCCCAGCGGACGAGCAAGGTGGCCAATTGAGTTTGGCTCCACCTCCTTTCCCTTCCCACAGGCTTGAGGCAAGGCAGGGACAATGGTCTCAATAGTTCCCCCCCCCAAGTGCCTACGTCACTTCTGGCACATCGTTTCCAGAAGTGACGTGGTCACATTGAGGCACATGCCCCCCACACACACACTGAAAATTTTCCAGTTACGGGGCTCATCCCATGGCAGCCTTTTTATAATTGCCATTCATGGAAGTCATTTTGTAGCAGTGCCCACTAGTCATTCTCAAAATTTCAAATGTGCCCACAGGCTCAGTAAGATTGGGGTCCCCTTGTCTTACATACGAGCATTCAGCTGGGAATTCAAGGCTCCTGTTGTAATAGTTACAGACAATACAGCTGTATGTGACAGAGTTAAACTAAGTAAACTAAGTAAAAACACAGACTGTCCTTCTTTAAATATATTTCTTCTTTACATAGTACCTTAGAAGAGGAGATTGGATTTATACCC
>NW_015213559.1:0-1456 GCF_001447785.1 Gekko japonicus | reverse complement strand
ATTGCTGCCTCCTGTACAATGTTATGAACGTCTGTCCATAGTTCTTCACACTACCAAATCGAGTCCCTTAAACCTATTCTTCACCTCCACTGTATATTCATAAGGGATGTGATCTAGGTCAAACCTGAATGGCCTATTGGTTTTCCCAACGTTCTTCAGTTTAAGTCTGAATTTTGTAATGAGTAGTTCATGATCTGAGCCACAGTCAGCTCCAGGTCTTGTTTTTACTTATTGAATAGAGCTTCTCCATCTTTGACTGCAAACTGGCAAGTGCCCAACTATAATTAGTTTGCACAGTGCAGAAGTATACATCCAGTGAGGACATGTAAAAGTTGAATGTTGTGTCCAAATTACAAATGTGCTCACAGGTTCGAAAAGGTTGGAGACCCCTGGGATAGAGAAAGAGGCTCTCAGATTAAACAGCTTTATCCAGAGTCCTCTTGCTTCCTCTCCGCACCATTAGCTCTAAGCATCACAACCGTCAGAACGCATTCCTTTTGAACTTCCTTCCGTGTATCGGAGTTAATTGAACAGTCCTAAAGTGCATTCAACATCATTACAATGGCCAGTGGAATTTCCCCCCCCTGCAGTAACGTTTCTCTAAGGACTGGTTTTGTGTAAAAATAATAACTAACCACTGATATAGGGGGGAGGGGAAGCACAGGATACACACACGCGCATACACACAATGTATGTATATGAACTCTGGATAAAACGAAAAACATAGCCTCCATCATTGTCTGCATTGCATTAACTTTGTCTGTTCAGCACAGTGTTCCCAGGGCTTTCCCAATCAGCCCTGCAGAAATACTTAACTGCAATTGCTTAAAGCTGCAGCACTGCAGAGGAAATTGCAGTTCAGTAATAAGGCGCCTGCAATAAACCTCTTGACTTCTATTGCTTCCATTATTTATTGGGTCCTCAGCTGCAGTCAGCCCGATGCACACGTAGAATGACAAAGAACATTGCTTTTGCCTCCGTTGTGATCGGTTTCAAATAAAGATAGTTTATATCTGACGCTCAAGGAGGTTTCCTGAAGCCGATGGGCTGCATTTTAACAAGCCGCCGAGAGGGGAGCAGATTCCTCTGCCATCCATAAGCAGGCGTGCCGTACGGTTCTCACAAGCTCTTGCAAAGCCAGATAGAGCGTAAATGTTTTCAAATGGATTCTGCATCTCTGGAATGGCAGCTCCTACAGTGATCTGCTGAAGGCATTCAGAAAACACACAAACAAACAAAAATGCAGTTCTTTTGGCGCTAGAACAAAAAACAAAACAAAACACTTTTCACCGTGTAAAGTATTACTGTGTGATCAACAGTAGCTTGAGGAAAGAGGTGCCTCACACACTGATGACAGGGTGAAATGATTGCGCTGAGCATGGAGTTTGCCCATCAAAGTATCCAGACTTTACCTCAGAGGGGATTTGGAAGAAGTATTGGGAAGGGATTAGGCCTG
>NW_015213558.1:0-1435 GCF_001447785.1 Gekko japonicus | reverse complement strand
TTTTAAACTCACTAGAACGCTTCATCAGGTTAGATGTTACAAAATTTTAAAGATAGAAGGGAAGGAAGTACATATTTCAAGTGATGAAAAGCCCTTTTGAATATCATATGTTTTTATAAATAGATGTAACCTGTGTTATGAAAGCAAATTCAGCAAAATGTCCCAAGTCTAAACTTCTGAAAGTAGATTCCAAAAACATTCCAGAAAGGATCACTGAAAATTATAGTTAATGCCATTTTTAGCTGTAACATCTGAATACAAGAAATGGTCTCTTATTGAAATGTGAATTTAATCAAAGAATGCACATCAGCTTTTTGGATCATGGCCATAAGGCATAGGTGAAAAAGTTACAATTTGTGGTAAAAGAAGGGAGAAGATCTAAATGGCTTTACCCAGATTAGGGCTTCTCTGAATCTCCCTTCAACCTGCATTCCCCCCCAACTGCAACTCCAGAGTGTCAGAGAGCTCTCTGGAATGGTATGCATTGTTACTGGAGAAAATTTCCCTGAGAAGGAAACCATTTGACTCCCCATATACCACACAGATATAACCTGCAATCCCAACCGGCTATGGAATGACTCCAAAATTAAACCAAAAATATACCGTCATTGTCATCCATGCAATTCTAATTCAAGGAAACCACAGAGTTAAAATACTGTTCCTTCGGCCTTGTTCTACGGCTCAGGAATTCTCTTCCCTGGAAGCTCACCAGAGCCTAAGCTCTTCTGTCTTATGGACAGGGACAGAATTTTTAATGAAACTTGCATACAGAGAGACAGGGTAGAATTAGCAAACCTGCCCCAAGAGTGCTGGATGTGTCTTCTAGAAGTAAAACAAGAAAGCAGAATTTTTACTAGTGGCTTCAGTTCTTACCTGTGGAGGCTCAAAATTCGGCCGCCACCAGTTACCGATACAGTCATCAATGACCCAGTCTTGCTGCACTCCATCTTGACGGCCCAGTATCTGTCAAAACACAGATGCAACAGAAGTCTTCACATGCTGTTTCAGCACAACATCCCAAATTAGTCATGTTGGTCATACTATATATGCAGAAGCAACATCTCTTACTGAATCACCTTTGGCTAATTAGGACTTTTATCCATACTCAAACTCTACCCTGCAAGGTTTCCCTTTGTGCCTGGGTATTCAAAGCAAGGTTCCTACATAACGAAGCTATGCTCGTGGTTACCAGTCAGACTGAGGAAAAAAAAATGGACTAGAACACTAGATCACTGAATGAACTGTGATTACTTCGGCACCTCCCACTTCTATATACAGTATGAGGCTCAGATTTCATTAAGCATTTTAACAATACAGCCACAAAAAAAGCACAGGACTGTAACATTTCTCTGCCTCCTTGCATTATTAAAAACTAAAGCAAAATATATTAGCCCTGCCAAAAATTCGCCACATGCTGTTTTTCCCTGGTGGAGGA
>NW_015213557.1:0-1441 GCF_001447785.1 Gekko japonicus | reverse complement strand
CGCTGGTGTGCAGATTGCATCCCCGGGACTTCCGGGAGATGCATCTACCTGCATGTCGCCATAAACCAGAAGCCGCCATACGTTATGTTGAATACCTATAGTACTAAGACACTTTAAAAGCTTTAAATGCAATCTATTCAGTAGCAATCTGCTTTAAGTCTATATATCTAATAGCAACATGTGGCCCCCATCTGTTGATAGCTAAATCTGCAGATCAGGGCCAACTGCAATCAGGGCCAACTGACGCTAATCCTAGGGACTCTCCAGGTTTGCAGAAAAAAACTGAATTATTTTTTTAAAAAATACATTGGGTGTTTAAATCCCCCCAAATTAAAAAGAAAGCATTGTCTGCACATGCACAGACACTTACCAGTTGAAGTGGTGGCCTCTACCACAGGGAGCCACTACAGGACCAGCCACAGTGGCAGAGGTCTCTGGGGGAGGCTCCAGGCCCAGGCGCAGCAGCAGTGGACACCAGGAGCTCAGAGATGAGGGGTGGGGCCTGGAGTCTCACCAGGCTTGGTGATGGAGGATGGGATTTCCCCCATGAGTCTTGTGGGCCCCCTACATATAATAATTCCATAGGGGAGAGTTGAGCCTAGTGTAAACATGATACAGGCAAGGCGAAATACTTTACCCATGTGATTTTGCACAGACCTTGCATATTGTTTAACACGGGCTGTGCACATGCTTGGTTAGCACCTGAGTGGCTAGGATCTCAAGTGGTTATTGTTCTGGCCTGCTTACAAAGCCAGAGTAGATCTTTTGCATGGGCAAATCTTAATCTTAATCTTACCAGCAGGGGTCTTGTGACGACCTCTTCTCTGGGGAGGTCTGGTTTTCCTTTAAACATGTTCTTATGTTTTATTTTACTTTGGGTATCCGGCTGCCACTAGGAAATTTTATTAGGCTTTCCAAACCTTTTACAATAATATTCCTATCACAGGGTAGGTGGATCGAGAGTTTAGGCGTTCAAGGAACTATGTGTTTCCTGAGGAATAATGGATCAGGCTTCTGGGATAAACTTAAATAAAAAGGATTTATTTGAAGAGGAACAAAACTAAAGGTTGGATATTATGTAACTGGCTGGGAATAAGGTTCTTGTAACTATATTTGTCAACTGTATCACACACACTGTCAGTTTTAGTGCTGACAGGAATCTCTTACTAGTTAGGCAACTACACAGTTTAATCTCTTTGTAAATTTAACTGCTTTCAGAACTTTAAAGATTCCTTATTGAAGATATTTGCTGCGCTCTCTCTCAGATATCACACAGAACAAATTCATCCCACACAGGAATGCTTCTCTCTCAGAGACCTCAGGACAAAACTGCTTAACTAATTTCCACTGTCTGCCTAACTGTTTTTTTTCTCATCAACTGACGTCTCCAACAGTCACTCCTGATAGACATTAAAATCATCCACACAGCATCCATTCCAAA
>NW_015213556.1:0-1581 GCF_001447785.1 Gekko japonicus | reverse complement strand
TGATGGGCCGTACAAAGATGGAAGCTTCAGCAAAGGAGGCCAGTAGATTAAATAATTGGACGCCCGCTGCCTCACCCAAAGGCCTGGCAGAACAGCTCCATTTTACAGGCCCTGCAGAACTGTAATAGGTCCCACAGGGCCCTGATCTCCAGCAGAAACGTGTTCCACCATGCCGATGCTGGGGCAGCAAAAGCCCTGGCCTTGGTTGAGGCTAAGTGGACATCCAGTTTGGTGTAGTGGTTAAGTGCGTGGACTCTAATCTGGGAGAACCGGGTTTGATTATTCACTCCTTCAGTTGCAGCTGCTGGATGACCTTGAGCAAACCATAATTCTGGCCTGGGCTATTTTGGGGCAGGAACGCACAGGAACGGAGTTCCGGCTGGCTCCTAAGTTGGCCACGGCCAGCAGGAACTCTTTAGCATAATAGGCAACACCCAACAGCAGAAACTCATTAGGATTGGCTACATTAAGGTTGTGTGGCCTAACATGCAAAAGAGTTCGTGCTACAAAAAAGCCCTAGGTTTTGACAAGAAACAAGGTAAACAGAATAACAATCAAAAGATGGGTGTGGCTGGATAACCACACTTCTGATAACATGGGGGTGCAGTCTAATGTGCTAATGAGCTGTGCTGTCAGGGGTGTGGCCCAATATGCTAATGAGTTCCTGTTGTTGGGTGTGGCCTGTTATGCTAATGAGTCCCTGCTGGGCTTTTTCTACAAAAAGAGCCCTGCTTCTGGCACAGCAGTTGTTGAAAAAGAGCAGTTTCTGTCAGAGCTCTCTTAGCCCCACCTACCTCACAGGGTGTCTCTTGTGGGGAGGGGAAGGGAAAGGAATTTGTAAGCCGCTCTGAGACTCTAAGTGAAGGGCAGGGTATAAATCCAATCTCCTCCTCCTCCTCCTCTTCTTCTTCCTCCTCCTCCTCCTCTTCCTTTGGGCCAGGGTCAACCAGCAAATGTTGGTCCTCTGAGCGCAAAGCTCTCTTGAGCACATATGGGGAAAGGCGGTCCCTCAGATATGTCAGCCTCTGGCCGCACTGCGCTTTGAGGGTCAGTACCAACACCTTGAAATGGATCTGGTACTCAATCAGGAGCCAATCCAATCTGTGTAGCACTGGCTGAATGTGTGCCCCATTCTAATTAGAACATCAGTTAAAAGATTGTACATCAGAGTCAACTGGCAGTTTATTTATTTATTTGAAACATTTTAATGCCACCTTTCTACCCAATCAGGACCCACAAGGTGGCAAACATAAAAACTTTAAACCTTTTAAGCAATTCAAATACAGTTAAAGTTATAAACATCAATTAACAACACATAAACACACAGCACTATTGTGTTTGTTTTAGATGGTTTTATCTATGTTATAATTGTTTATTTATATTTTATTCTTCTGTAAACCTCCCTGAGCCTGCACTAGTGAGGAGGGCGGGGTATAAATTGAATAAAATAAATAAAATAAATATAAGGAGGGCTAATAACCATTACCAGGGTATGCCAGACAAAACAAAAAAGTCTTCATCTGCTGGTGAAAGGTCCCAATACAGGGAGACAGATGAATTTTCTGCCCTGGCCCTGCCTGG
>NW_015213555.1:0-1443 GCF_001447785.1 Gekko japonicus | reverse complement strand
CAGCCATTTTGACCATGTGCTCACTTGGAAAGCTGAAGAGAGTTTCAAGGTAATAGAAACTTTGTACAGGGCTGGAACATCTAAGCTAAAGAGCCTGCCCTATATTTTAACAGCTGATAGGGCATACATGGAGAAAGGGACAGAGGATTAGCGTATTTACCAATTTTCTTTGGTATTTCTTGCTCAACCTGGTGCTGTGCTAAAAGATTGGTTGTAAACATTTTCTTTTTAATAAATACTTCATAACGTTTGATGCTGATAGTGGTTCTCTGTACGACATAGACCTCTACCAGCTTGAACATGCAATCTGAAGAGGGGGGCCAGGGAGAAGGCAGGCAGTTGGCAAGTGTCTATTCCTCCAAGGCACCCAAGGCAGTAATTTGTCCCTGCGGTGGCCAGGTGCTGGGCAGTGGGAGACATGGAGGCAAGGCCTCTGAACTTGAAAGGGAAGCTGGGAGTCCCAATCCTCCCATTAGGAAATCCCAACAACAATCAGGTGGCGGTGGTGGACTACCCTGAGAGTAGAAGAAAAGCTCCTCCAGAGAGTTGGGAACCCATAGGGTGGCAGGGCAGAATAAGGCCTGCAGGCCAGAGTAGGCCAGTTCCACCACAATTACAACAATCCATTCAACGAATTTTTGATAATGAAGAAATGTGAAGAGCACACATGACTTTTTTTCTTTTAGAGTATGATAAATTGCAGATATTTGTGCAAATAGCAACTTTCTCTCTCTTTTTTAAAAAAGCCACAGGGTTTATTAAAAAATCAGTTAAGAATTTATTGGTTGACCAACCAGGTTACACAAAAGTATCACATCCAATGTAATGAGATAGAAGTCTGAAGATGAGCTGTAATTCTGAGGAATCCCTACTGGAGGCTGGCCTCCCTATTCCAGAAGCCATCTCAAATGTGGAAAGCAGGTTTGGAGGGGTGAGGTAAATTAAGCTGTGTAGATTTGAACCTGTTTCTCCCCAGTCCTCATCCAGCACTCCAACGACTACATCACACAGGCTCTCTGTTTCATGATGAGTAGAGATTCGAATCTGGGAGTCCACAGACATAGCTCAGGACCACTACCACACTGAAAACTGGGCTAAAATGATTGAATTGGGCTGCAAATTTTCTCCAATGTTCTATGATTTCTTTGAGATCTTGGGTAGGCTATTACTTAGAGCCAGTCTGATTCCAATGCCTAACAAAGGGCAACCATGCAACTACTAATGAAGTTTAGGCTGTTGACATGGTGTGTGTTGGGTGTGTGTGTGGTTATTGGGCTTTTCCCCCACTGCGCTTGATATATTTTAAATTTGAATTTGTGAACAACCTTGAGCCACAAAGGAATGGTGAGGTATGAGTATTCAAATAAATATACAAAACACTAAATCAAATAATCTTTCAGGTATGGTATACCATACAAAAGCCCCTGCCACACGGGGGGGGGG
>NW_015213554.1:0-1449 GCF_001447785.1 Gekko japonicus | reverse complement strand
TACAGCTCAGTGCCTTAACCTCTGAGCCATCGCAGCCCCTCAGGTGTTTATTAGGGGTGCGCAAAAAAAATATTTTTAACCGGTATTTTTCAGATCGGGTCTATTGGACCACCCAAAAATGCAGAATTTCCAAAAAATCCCAGATCTCAATACCAGTACAGTATTTGGATTCGGGATTTGTCGTAAATCCCCCCCAAAAATTGGTCCAATAGACCCAAGAAGAAATTTTTTTAAAAAGCCAGTGCAAAGCTGAGCTGGCAGGGAACAATCTGCTCCCTGTGGGCACAGCCAATCCTGGCTGGGCTTGCTTCTCTTGCAGCCCGGTTTAAACCAAGCTGCAGGAGAAGCCAGCGCAAAGCCCAGCCTTTGGGGAGCAGTCTGTTCCTGGCCACACAGCAGATCCTGAGGCTGGCTTCTTCTGCAGCCTGGTTTAAACCAGGCTGCATGAGAAGCCAGCCCCAAGCCAAGGCGGCAAAAACAGTCTGCTCCCCACTGGCACAGCTGATCCTCGGGCTGTCTTCTGTAGTCCCTTTAAACATTAAAGGGACTGCAGTAGAAGCCCAACAAAGAGCTGAGAGGTGGGAGCAATCTGCTCCAGCCAGCCTCTCTGCTGTTTTCCAATCTGCCCAGTAATTCCCAAGTATATTCTAGACTTTTGGGGATTTTTTTTTTCATTTTCCCAAGAAAACCCAGATACATTTGGGATGCCAAAATCTACCCCCAAAACACCAGTAAGTTATGTTTTCAGGTAGATTTTAGGCTGAATGCACACCCTTAGTATTTATGGCAGAGGGAAGTGGCTAAGACACAGCTGTGTGTCATCTTCGTACCTGCAGTTGCCCTTTACACCTATGTAATTTTGTCTCTGGCACAGAATTCTGTTTAAAAGAAAAAATACACCTGAAGTCCTTTTGACTGTGATGAAAAATCTGAAAAAATGTGGCCACTGCATGGTGAAATCTTGTAAAACAGAAGGGGCTGGACAAGGCTTCCACGAGTTTGGGGCAGAGCTAGAAGGAACAGAATGCATTTATGCAAAATGAGTGCATAATTATGCATATAATTTGGCATATTTGGTTCAGATTGAAGAATTTGGGGCTGCCAAAAATATTTCTACATGGTGGGACATCAGCATCCCTCCCATGGGACCAGTACTGAAGTCATGTGGTAAAACATTGCCATTTGAGGACGCATGTAGAGGGTTGTACATTTTTGTGCTTCTTGATCGCTCTCCTTGCATACAGAAAACTAGTGTGTTGATCTAATCTAGCCTCTAATTTTCATTCTATACACAAGAAATGTTATCCAATGAGGGAATATTCAAGTTTGCAACACACACACACCAAACTTGAAGTGGTACAGTCCAGGAAAAGCTATACCACTTCATTATGGGTAAGCTAGACCGTACTGCCATACCCAGATGTCTCCTGTTCCTTAATCCTTTTTCCA
>NW_015213553.1:0-1467 GCF_001447785.1 Gekko japonicus | reverse complement strand
TTCTTCTTCATTTTCATTCTGCAGGAAATGTTTTTTTAAAAAAAATTTTAACACATTTTACAAAGGGAAAACATAATCAGTATCAAAGAGTTAGTTAATTATATAGACAGACATAAAAACATGTATTGCACTTTATCTATTGCAAAGTTCACTACTAGGACAGGATGGACAAATTCAAAAATTGTAGTCATTCCAAAATAACTCTGCCATTTAATATTGAACATGTCAGCTCAATTTCTTTATTTCATTTTCCTTTCAAAAGTGGAAGTAAAATGTTAAAATATCAACATATACTGAGCATGGGTTCTTTATGGCATATTATTTCCTTTAATATTGAATACTGTTTTCCTGTGTATTATTCTAGTTATGCTTTTACTGTTGACAAATTTGCATTTACTTACACTGTTTATTCTGTTAAAAAAAGAAAAGAAAAAAGTTTCAATAAAATATACTTTTAAAAAAATCAACATTATGTTTTGCCCCCCCCCCTTCCAATTCTCAAGGCTGCAGCAAGAAATAAAAATGTATTCCCTACAGGAAAATATTGCTTCCTGATTGGCTACAGTTACTATGGAATCACTGTATGACAGACTAACCTGTGACTTGAATGGTACATTTTGTAGCTTTTTAAAAAATGTATGTACATAAAAGTAAATCTGCTACCAGAAGAAGGCAGGATAATAAGGTAAGTTTGATCAAATCAGCACCCTCGGAATAATTCCTTAACCTCCCTTTCTTCCTTTCCCCATATATAGTAGGCATTCAGGGGTTTGCTTGTTCCATAGAACTTGGGAAAGGTTGACATCAAAGGAAGAGGAATGCTGTAGAAACACACCCACTTTTAGGCCATTCATATGGGGAAGCACCTCTGCACTGACTCATTTCCTTGCTTGGTTCTCAATTAAAATAGTTCCTCGTCTCTTTAAAAATTAAGTTGTACCCTGCCCTTGCACCAAGGAGCTCATACATGGAGATATACATGGACCCTTTCCCTAATTTTATCTTCATAGCAACGTTCTCAAGTAAAGAGTGTGATTGACCCAAGGCCACCCAGTAACCATCATGGTATATTGGTGATTCTGAGCCCAAGACTTGTTGGTCATAGCCCAGCAGTCTAACTGTTGCACTATACTGACTCCCAATGAATTATTTCATGTTGATTTCCAATGCACTATTGAATATTTTTTGTTCCAAATTTCTACCATTATAAAGCCACACCAGTACAACAAACTGCTCTAACCCCATTAATCACTTTAGTGACTTCAGTGAGACCAAGCCCATTTAAATACAGTCATGCTGGCCACATGACCACGGAAATGTCTTCAGACAGCGCTGGCTCTTCGGCTTTGAAACGGAGATGAGCACCGCAACCCTAGAGTCAGATTTGACTGGCTTTCGAGCAAGGGAACCTTTACCTTTACCAAATCTTATATATATATTTTGTTGATGGCACTGTTATTTATGCTA
>NW_015213552.1:0-1468 GCF_001447785.1 Gekko japonicus | reverse complement strand
AGGGGGGACATGATGGCTCTCTTTAAGGACTTGAAGTGCTGTCACTTGGAGGAGGGCGGGGAGCTGTTCCTGTTGGCAGCAGAGGAGAGGACTCGCAAGAATGGGTTTAAATTAAGGGTGGGAAGGTACCGGCTGGATCTTAGGAAAAACTTTTTTACAGCAAGAGTTGTGCAATTGTGGAATCAGCTGCCTAGGGAGGTGGTGAGCTCCCCCCCTCACTGGTAGTCTTTAAGCAGTGGCTGGACAAACACTTGTCGGGGACGCCCTAGGCTGATCCTGCACTGAGCAGGGGGTTGGACTAGATGGCCCGTACGGCCCCTTTCAACTCTGTGATTCTGTGATTCTAGTCCGTTCCTGGTTCAGTCACAGCTAGCCACAGTTACCTGTGCCTTAGTTTCACAAAACCAAATAAAGCTTGGTCCCCAGTTTTCTTAAGCTGCACACTGAGTAGTGAGATACGCGGGGGCATACCGAAAGGGCAGGATATAATACCTCCTTTCATAGCCCAAGGATACCCCCCTGTCCTCGCCCTGCAGTTTTCCCCTACAGTCTGCAACAGGGACCTAATCGGTGGCAGGGAGGGGTTGAGGCTCAGAATGAATCACACTCCTTTCCCAAAGGACATGTCTGTGTGGCAACTGGCCATCTGCTGAACTGTGTCCAGTACTCCAGCCCATATAGTTCATGCGAAATGAACTCTGAGAGCTCCTTCCAGTTAAGGCAGGGCTTACTTGCGTTCTGCTCTTGCCCAGGGGCTTCTGAGATCTTAACACGACCCTGCTTGACCCCATTCGCAAAACTGAACCGGACCGTTTGGGCTACTACTGCAAGGACACAGTTGAGACGGCACCACTTGCATGCCCCGGGGTCGACCATTTCGAGGCAGGAGCGGCAGACGGGGAACGTTTAAGCCGAGGTAATACCGAGGCAGAGTTGCAGCCACGTTACAGAATACATTTAAATGCATATGCAGCACCTAAGGAGAACCTGCCCAAGAAGGCTTCCGAAAAGAAAAGTCAACACACTATTGGAAGGCAGTCACGGGACTGGAATTCTGGCTCCCGCCAAGCTTATATAAATGGTCATAAATGGACCTGGACTGGGGCTGCGCAGGACCGGAGACTTGAGTGGAGTGCAGTGTTCCCTCTAAGCTGAGTTAGTGTGAGCTAGCTCACAGTTCTTTAGCCTCCGGCTCACACAGTTTTGCCTTCGCTCAGGAAGGGATGGCTCCAGGGCAAACTGATTTATGCAGTGGCCAAATCACCTGCTCACATTTATTTATGCCAGTAGCTCAGAAGGTAGAATTTTTGCTCGCAGGACTCCACAGCTTAGAGGGAGCCTCGGTGGGTACAATGTGTATCTGTGCTTAGCTTGACACTTGGTCCATGTTGCTGAGGCTGAAGAACAGGGATGGGCACACACGATGACGCTGCCTTGTCCTGAATCAGACTCCTGGTCCATCAAGGTC
>NW_015213551.1:0-1480 GCF_001447785.1 Gekko japonicus | reverse complement strand
CTCTTGCCTAGAAAACCTGTAAGTTAGCTATGACCAGTGTTCCCTCTAAGCTCACAATTTTTTAGCCTCTGGCTCACACATTTTTCTCTTAGCTCAGGAAGGATGGCTCCAGAGCAACCTAATTTATGCAGTAGCCAAATCGCTCGCTCACAACTTTAATGCCAGTAGCTCACAAAGGAGATTTTTTGCACACAAGACTCCACAGCTTAGAGGGAGCACTGGCTTTGACTTGACTACAATAACAAAAACAACAACCGTTATTTGCCAGAAAGTTCTCTGGTTCCTTCTACATGGAAATTTTGCATACATGACTATGTGAACTGTTAGCTTTGTTATGCATATTTTGGGAAAGCGTGATAAGAAATGTAATAAGCAAAAATTAATCCCCCAAAGGTCATGGTAGTTAAATCTGTTTACCTATCTATGGAATATATTTTTAGACTCCCTTTCCTACATGGAGATCATGATAGCATACACATTCTTATCCAAAGCGGATGCAAACTTGGATCTCTCACACCCTGGTCCAACCACTACACCATTTTGGCTCTCACAAAGTACCCAGTTTGACTGAGGCGAAGAAGAGTAATGCCCTTCTAGGCCTATTGACTTCACTAAATTTAGAAGACTGTTAACTCTTCTGACAACTGCCCTGTGAATGTACCAGCTACAATTAATGTCGAACAGTGCTAATTAAGCACAACCATTGTGCAATTTCTTTCATTCTCTTCTGTTTTATTCATTTATTTATTTATCATTCAATTTATATCCTGCTCGAACCCCGAAGGGTCTCTGAGTGGCTTACACAATCATTTTTGTTTCCTAACTAAGGCCACAATTATACGGGGGGTGACTTCCTATCAGCACCCAGCAGCAGGGCTTGTTGTTGGAATCTGGCTTCTTCCGGCGGCCTCGGATGTCGGCGTTTCACTTCCAATGTCCTGGGGCAGATTTCTTCCTGTTCCGTGGCTTCCTCCAGCGGGCTTCTCCAGTGCACAGCCCTGCGACCGCCGCAGCTCCGACCATCGTCCTTTTCAGCTCTGTTGCGCCGCGCCGACACGCTGCTGCACCTCCGTGGCTCCACCTCTGCTGGATTCTGCCACTCATGCTGCGCTCGCAAGTCACTCCTCAGCCGCTCCATCGCTCCACCTGCTACTCCGTTGCCGCTGCCACCGATGCCTCTGCTGCACACCCCACTGGAGGAGGGTGCCCCCTGCCACCTAGGGCAAGTACCCATTTATCTACTTGCTAGATATTAATGCTTTTGAACCGCTGGGTGGGTTTTGTGTGAGCCAATTAGTACTAGGCCATATTGAAGTTACTGCTGGCTTGTGCAGTTGGAGTGGGAGGGGAGTGGCTGTGGCTCAGTGGTAGAGCCTCTGCTTGGCATGCAGAAGCTCCCAGGTTCAATCCGCGGCATCTCCAGTTAACAGGACCAGTCAACAGGTGATGTAAAAGACCCCTGCCTGAGATCTTGGAGAGC
>NW_015213550.1:0-1431 GCF_001447785.1 Gekko japonicus | reverse complement strand
AAAGGGGGGCAGATCAGAAAAGGTAAAACAAGGTTGTTATTGATCTGAGTCTCTGCAGTTAAATAGAAATAAAAATCAAACTAAAAGAAAAGAAAAGGAGCTTGCAAGATATTTACACAGATATGTGATCAAGTAAGGAAAATATAGTTGCAAATGGCCACAGGGAGTGGCGGTAATACTGGCCTTAGAAGAACATCAATAAAATCGCCTAGCCAGGCATCTATACAAAGTCACCTTAAACCAAACACAATGACCACCACACAAATAAATACGAAAGAATTAATGACTTTAATGCAAGAATGTTTCTCCAATGAGATGAAAAAATTTGCAGACATGACTTTACCATCGTTAATTAGAAAAGAAGTGGAACCCATACAAACACAGATACAAAACTTAACACAACAGATTACAACTGAGACAGAAGAGATTAAAAAACAAATAAAAGAGAACAAACAGGAGATATTAAAAATTGCAACAGAACATAGTAATATGGCAGAGAAAATGAAGGATTTGGAAACAGGGGTACAAGAAATCAAAACAGACATACAAGAAACCCAAACGAAAACAGATCAAATTGAGGAAGCGCTATTAAATTTAGAGATGGAGAAGGTATCTTTGACAATAAGATGCCAAAATGTACCAGAAAATATTAATGAGAAGTTAAACGAAGAATTGATTAAGAGCATTTCTACACAATTAGAAGTGAGCACAGAAGAAGAATTAGAGAAAGAAATCGATCAGATTTATAGAAAAAACAGTTCTTATGCTAGAAAGCATAAAGTCCCCAGAGAGGTATATATGAAATTTGTGAGGAAAAACATGAGGGACAAAATACTACAGGAAGCAAGTTGCAAAGAAGTAAACATTCAAAATATGGAAATAATATTCTTAAAAGAAGTTCCATGGAAAATACGGGAGAAGAGGCAAAAATATACGATGTTAACAAAGATATTACGGGACAATGACATACAGTATAGGTGGTGGAATCCGGAAGGAGTTCTGTTTACGTATGATGGAAAAAGACACAAGTTGGACTCAATATTCAAAGTGGAAGACTTCTTGGAAAGATATGGAGAAAACTTGGGATGGCAAAGTGAGGAGGATAGTGAAAGAGAGGAAGAAGAAGAAACACAAAGAGAACCAGATGTAGGAGCAGAAAAACCCGAAAAGCAGAAAAGAAATAAGAAATCTCAATATAAACCGACACATATGGTAACAAGATATCACAACAGATATAAAAAATATCAAACAGGAAAGGGAAAGAAAAACTAAAAGAACATGGGAAAAATAAAAACTTTAAAAAAAATTTCAGCAAACATAAATGGCTTGAATAGCCAAACCAAAAGAAGAAAAATTTTCCATCAACTAAAAAAAGAGAATTATGAGATAATATGTTTACAAAAAACACACATAAGGACAAATGATCAAAAA
>NW_015213549.1:0-1452 GCF_001447785.1 Gekko japonicus | reverse complement strand
CTCTCCTCCGACACCACATTTCAAATGGACCCACTTTCTTCCAGTCAGCTTTCTTCACTATCATCTCTATAGGTCATTTAAAAAAACCCAAAAAACTACAAATCAAAAAGGATTTGATTATTTTTTTTCCTCTCAGCCAGGGGTCATTTCTCCCGGATCTACCCCCAAAGTCTCCAGGTACTTTCCAGCACACGGCGGCAGAAATCGGGTCTCCAAAGCGGGGGTTTACCCGCCACCCACCCCCACTTGGCAGCCCTAGGTTCTTCCAAAATGACAACTGATGCTTTGAGGGTGGACTCTTTGGCACTGTACCCTGCCGAAGTCCCTTCCTTCCCCAAACCCCGCCCTCCCCAGGCTCCATCTCCAAATCTCCAGGAATCTCCCAACCCACAGTTGGTAACCTTAGTTCCAGCCCACTGAGCTCCTTAGAACTTTGGTTCTTGTGGATCGACACGGTCTCAGAAACAGCAGAGCCAGCAAAGTGGGGTTTGGCTGTGAGAAGCGGAATTTGCTGGAAATTGCCATCCTTTCTAATGAAGACGTAAGAGACCAGTTTCCCCATTATTCTGCTATGCGTAGCTATCTGATTAGTCCCCACTTACCTACCACCAGACATCCGACTGACAACGACCTTAAAATTTTATTGTCTGATAAGTTCTCGGCAACTACTTTGTCTGCTGCCGAATTCTTAGCCTATGTTTGGAGGCTTAGGGTAAGGGCGTACAAATCTTAACCCACTTGTATTTTATAGAATTGTTATATTCTTAACATAGGCCCCTGCCACACGGGGGGAAATTGAGGCGGGCAAAGTGCAGCTTTTGAAAGCCGTACCAAAAGAGACACGCGGCGGCGGGATCACACAGATCCCGTGAGCCGCCGCACAGTTGCTCTCAGGCACAATCAGATGCCGGGGAGAAAGCCACAGAAGGGAGCGCGAGGCCACTGGCTGCGCATGTGTGTGCATGCGCAGTTCGGCTGGGTGCCTTGATTGCTCTGGAAGACAGGCGCTCCGGCGATTCGACGGCCGCGCTTGATGCAGCGTTTCCAGTAAGTTCTGCTCTGTACGTGGGGTTTTTTTACAGCGGATTTTCGCCCTGAAGGGCCGGATCGGGGACGGGTGTGCGCCGCTTCCCAGATGTTGCGGTGAGATCGTGCCCATTTGCTGCGCCCCCAATCCGTCCCTCTCCCGGGCCAAAACCTTCCGTGTGACTGGGGACTGAGTTTATTATTCCCAAGAAGTTTTTTTAAAAAACCCGATCCCTTGTCGGTGGAGCTTGGTGTAATTTAGTTCTATTTTTATTTGTTTCATTGTTCTCCTTGTTGCTGTGTTATGCCAATAAAGGTTTATGCGAGTCCAGTTATGACTCCAGAAGATCTGCAGGCCCTTACCTGGAGGTTGGAAACCCTGGGTTCTTCTCCGAACCACCCTTCCTTGAAGAGAAGAACAGATTG
>NW_015213548.1:0-1522 GCF_001447785.1 Gekko japonicus | reverse complement strand
AACATGAGCCTGCAGTGCAACATGACTGCAAAGAAAGCTAATGCGATCATAGGAGGCATTAACAGAACCCTTGTGTCCAGATCACGGGAGGTGGTAGTTCCACTCTATTCTGCTATGGTCAGGCCACACCTGGAGTACTGTGTCCAGTTTTGGGCACCACATTTTAGGAAGGATGTTGACAAGCTCGAGCGTTTCCAGAAGAGGACAACCAGGATGGTGAGAGGGTTGGAATCCAAGTCTTACGAGGAAAGGCTAAAAGAGTTGGGTATGTTTAGCCTGGGGAAGAGAAAGAGAAGGCTTAGAGAGGACATGATTGCAGTCTTCAAATACTTGAAGGGCGGTCAAGTAGAAGATGGAGCAGATCTGTTTTCTCTTGCTCTGGATTGCAAGACTAGATCGAATGGGTGGAAATCACAAGGGAGTCGTTACCAGCTAAATATCAGGAGAGTGGTTGAGCAGTGGAACAGACTGCCTTGGGAGGTGGTGGATGCTCCTTCACTGGACGTTTTCTTTCAGGTATGTTGTAGGGCTATCTGTTGGCTATGCTCCTGCAGAATGCAAGGGGGTTGGACTAGATGACCTGCAAGGTCCCTTCCAACTCTAACATTCTATGATTCTATGTATGCAGAAAGGGAGACCAGTGCACATCTGGGTGTGTATCTCAGTGCAGACGTGCACTGTCATGCTCACCCCCTTCCCACTGAACTTGCATCTGATGCAGGACAGGTGCCCATGCACTTTTCAGTCACATGCAGCAAAGCACGGTCAGAGGCAGGTGTGCAGCCCGACGTCTAAATAAATGAGCAGAGCCATCCTGAGACACAGCCGTGAAATGCAGAGAGCCACCGGACCTCTTCTATCTCCTTCTCCTAACACAGCTACAGACAAGCAGAACGCTCTACAGGGGAAAAAATGATGCAATGCAGCTGTAAGAAGCCATCCAGACAAGCAGTCCCCTGGCTCCACTGCTCACTGCAGGTTCCCCAGGCCAGAGAGGCGATGAGCGCGTGAAGAAGAGGGGGACCATCTCCAGGGAGTTGCACTCGTAGGTCATCAAGTACCCGATGCATGAGAAAATTAAGGCTCAGCATGAACTTCAATGGGGAAGTGGTGGAAGTTCTCCATCCTATTCTTGCTGTGTGTTTAAAAGATTCCTTCACAAAGCTCTGCTCTGCTCCTGCGTTTGGGACAGGCTTTTCTACTGTGTTTTATGGCTCTCGACGAAAGCTAAAGTTGGTGTCTGATGTAGGGTTGCCAGGTCTGGCCACCGGTGGGGAATGGGTGGGGGTAGGGTGGACCACTCCAGGTTGGGAAACTCCTGGAGATTTGGGGATGGAGCCTGGGGAGGACAGGAACTTCAGTGGGTTATGATACCACAGAGTCCACCCTCCATGACATCCATTTTCTCCGGGGCAACTGATCTCTGTGGTCTGGAGATGAACTGTGATTCCGGGGGCTCCTCAGGTCCAGTCTGGAGGCTGGCATCCCTAGTGTGAAGAGCTTAGAAGAGTTCTTAAAACGA
>NW_015213547.1:0-1473 GCF_001447785.1 Gekko japonicus | reverse complement strand
GAGGAGTATTTCTGATTATCAGCAGAGTGCCCTTCCTCTGAAATGATTTCTAGGGTGAAGGGGCAGTATGTCCAGGCAACAGCTTTGCATGTTTGATTTTTTAAAAACAAATTCTCATCCCTGCTGTTTCAACCCAAAAGACCCATTTTGATGTTACTTCTCCCTTGCACAAATCCATCATTAAGTTTCTTTGAGAACAGTCTTTTCTCGTTTATACAAATGACTTCCTGCACCTTGGCTCAACATTAGGGGGGGGCCTTGGCTCAGCTAGGCACGTGGGAGGTCCCAGGTTCGATCCCTGGCACCTCCACTAAAGGATCAGGCAGGAGGTGACGTGAACGATCTCAGCCTGAGACCAATGGCTCCCTCTAAGCTCTGGAGTTTTGTGAGCAGAAATTCTACTTTGTGAGCTACTGGCTTTAAAGTTGTGAGCAAACAATTTGGCTACTACATCAGTTCGTTTCCATCAGTTCGCGCCCACCTAGCGGTTCGAAAGCCCTTGGCAAGTAGATAAATGGGTACCTGCTCCTAGGAGCGGGGGGCACCCTCCTTCCAACGGATTGGTGTGCAGCAGCGGCAGGAGCTGAATGGTGGTGGCAGGCGACTGGAGGAGATCCGGCGAACATGGCGGCAATCCGGCGTTGAGCAACGAGCGACCCAGACAGAGACTGGTCCAGGAAACGCGGCGAAGTGATGACGTGGTGCGTTCGGAGCCAATAGGACAGAGGCCAGTTGCTACAGCCGTCGCATAGTTGTGTGTTGTGAGGTCCACTCCAGAAGGAGTCGCTGTGGGAAAAAGATCTCCGCCGAGATACCGTCGCCTTGAAAAATGGAAAGAACCCACCACGGAAAGAACCCTGCTGTTTGGGTGCCTGGTAGGCATTCACCCCTCCCCTTGCACTGTGACCCTAGTTAGGTTGATTTAAATGTTGTCTGTAAACCGCTCCGAGCCCTTGGGAAGGAGTGGTATAATTTGAAAGTGTAATGTAATGTAATGTTTGCTCTGGAGCCCTCCTTCCTGAGAGAAGACAAAGATGTGTGAGCCGGAGGCTAAGAAACGGTGAGCCGGCTCACACTGACTCAGCTTAGAGGGAACACTGCCTGAGAGCCTGCAAGACCTGCTGCCACTCTGAGTACATGGACCAAGGTCTGATTCCAGGGGTGGCATCTCTAGGTTGCAAAATACCTGGAGATTCTGGGGGGGAGGAGTCAGAGGAGGGCGGGATTTGGAGAACGCAGGGACTTCAGTGGGTTGTAATACTCTTAAGTCCATCTTCCAATGCAGCCATTGTCTCCAGGTGAACTGATCTGTCTCCTGGAGATCGGTTGTAATCCCAGGAGATCTCTAGCCACCCCCTGGAGATTGACAACCCTCCCGATTCAGTTAGAAGGCAGCATTGTGTGTGCACGTGTTCAACCATTCCATTATACTAAAGCCTTGTTCTCTTGATAAAAAAAATGCACTTCTGAACC
>NW_015213546.1:0-1203 GCF_001447785.1 Gekko japonicus | reverse complement strand
TCGCGAGCGTGCGGTGGGGTCGTTCGTGGTTGCTTCCGGGGTCTGCGTTGCTAGGGAGGCGGCGCTGGCACAGCCCAGAGGGAGGAGAGGCCGGGCTTCACTTCGCCTCCCTGAGGAGGTCGCTCACCTGGCCAGGTAAGAAGCAGGGCTGGGACTGCGATGCTCCCTCTGAGCGGTGGAGTCGTGCGAGCAAGAATTCTACTTGGTGAGCTACTGCCAATGTTCCCTCTAAGTCGTGGAGTCTTGTGAGCAAGAATCCTACTTTGTGAGCTACTGACGTTAAAGTTGTGAGCCAGCGATTTGGCTACTGCATCAGTTAGTTTGCTCTGGAGATCCCTCCTTCCTGAGCCAGAGGCTAAAAAACCGTGAGCTAGCTCACACTAACTCAGCTTAGAGGGAACACTGGCTACTGCCATTGAAATTGTGAGCGAGCCATTTGGCCGCTGCATAAGTTTGTTTGCTCTGGAGCCCTCCTTCCCGAGCTAAGACAGAAAGGCTGGAGGCTAAAGAACCGTGAGCTGGCCCACACTAACTCAGCTTAGAGGGAACACTCCTCCGCATCAATGCTCCCTCTAAGCTGTGGAGTCTTGTGAGCAAAAATCCTACTCTGTGAGCCACTGGCATTAAAGTTGTGAGTGAGCGATTTGGCTACTGCATCAATTAGTTTGCTCTGGAGCCATACAAGAATTCCTTGTGGGCACTCAATGAACCTGCTGAGCAATCAGGTTAGAACAAATAAAAGGAAGTACTTCTTCACTCAAAGAGTGATTAACACGTGGAACTCACTGCCACAGGAGGCGGCTACAAGCCTGGACGGCTTCAAGAGGGGATTGGATAAACATATGGAGAAGGGGTCCGTCAGTGGCTGTTAGCCACAAGATATAGATAGGATTTCTCAGTCTGGGGCAAGTGATGCTCTGTATCCTTGGTGCTTGGGGGGGGCAACAGTGGGAGGTCTTCTGGAGCTCTGTCTCCCTGCTGGACCTCCTGATGGCACCTGGTATTTTTGGCCTCTGTGTGTCAGAGTGTTGGACTGGATGGGCCGTTGGCCTGATCCAACATTGGCTTCTCTTATGTTCTGTTTTCCTGTCTGCTGTTGAGCCAGCTCTGCTCAGGACTTAGTGGCCCTCTTCCTCCTGCTGATCAGGGTTGCCAACTTTGGATTGGGAAGTCCCTGGAGCAATCCTCCCTCTAAGCTGTGGA
>NW_015213545.1:0-1413 GCF_001447785.1 Gekko japonicus | reverse complement strand
GAAGAAATCCTGAGGCACTCTTTTGTGAACTTCAGCCTCTAGTCCGGCTTCCCCACGTGAGGAAGGGCAAAAAGCCAAAGGTCCACACACGACAAACTGTGCCTCGTTGGGTCGCTCCCCAAATATGCTGCGTTGTTGCCAATCAAGCCTTATTGGACAAGGGGGCAGCCATCTTGCCTTTTCCTAAGCTGCACTTAACGGCCATTCTGGGCTTTGGAGACTGGTGGGTCTTTGAGACGGAGGGATTTAAAGGAACGGAAGCTATGACTTTTGCACTAGGATAAGCTGCCGTGTGGCCACCGTTGGGACTGTCTTCTTTGTGTCACTGCCTCACGAAGGCCTCGCGAATTTGACCAGCCGCTGAAGAACAAAAAGAAGGACGTTAGCCGCCATCTTGTCAACACACCCTGGTAACGTTTCTTCAGAGCGGCAAAATAGGCAGGGTGCTCTGAAGAGCCGCCCGTCATCCTTGTTGACGGAAGGATGGGTGTTGAAAGGGTGATGTCGGAAGAGAAGCCGTAGGAAGTCCAGTGCACATAGAATTATCTCTGGCTACCTATTGGGAGCAGGAGAGCAGAGAGAGCTGCTTGTATATCATAGGCAGCAATTATACTTATAGTAACAAAGACTTGACCGCCAGTGGATTAGGTTGAACGGAACATTCTAGAGAGATAGGCCTTACCGAGGGGGGGGGGTGTCCCTCGAAGGCCACCTATCCCTCTCTGGGACCCAGTTAGTATTGGTTTTATATGTGTATATGATAACCCACGACAGAAGTATTTGTTTAATCTGTTGTTAGAAATCCCCGTGTCATGGAGACATTCGCCAGTCTCCCTCTGTGCAGGCGCTGAGGTTGAGGGCATCTCGGAGGCCGGAGAGGAGCTGCTCTGAAGAGGGCTGGATGACTCTTGCCAGGGACCCCGGGCCCAGACTGAGGGAAATCAGCGGGTCTGCCGATCCCTCTATCCCTCTGTAGCACCCAATTGACTCTGGTTTCCCAGACTGGCTGGATCTGGGCCTTCTCTGTGGCCTGTCGTTCAGTCCTCTGGCCAGCAGGGGGGGCCAGTGCCCAACCCGCAAGGTTCCAGGACTGCGCTCCGAGGCTGCGCTCCGCGTTTCTTTGCCCTGGCCCAGGATTCTTACGGGATGAGGTATACCTTGCAAAACGACAGGTATCTGGCCGGCCTTGACCAGCACAGTTACAAAGGTAGGGTTGCCAATTGGGGACAGGGGATCTCCCAGCACCGGCTCTTGTTGCCAATCAGCTGGCGAGGGGGGGGACTTACCAGCAGGGGACATAGCCCTAGGCCACCGTCACAGCGATGTCACTTCCAGTATGTACAGGAAGTGACATCGTTGCACTCGCTGATATTTGAACAAAAGTGCTACAGTAGAAACCATTTTTACCATAGA
>NW_015213544.1:0-1468 GCF_001447785.1 Gekko japonicus | reverse complement strand
CTCGGCACTGGCAGCAATGGTGCCCCATCAAAGACTGGGAGTGGGATCCCTACCCCCATACCGCTCCGACTCAGGCACAGGACCTCCATCTTCGTCTGATTCAATTTCAATTGACTCAGTCTAAGCCATCCAGCCATGTCCTGTAACGCCCGGTCGAGGTCTTCCAGAGTAGAGTCAGACTGACCGCCCAAGATCAGATAGAACTGGGTGTCATCCGCATATTGGTGGCATCCCAGCCCATGCCTCCTGGCAATCTGGGCAAGGGGGTGCATATAGATGTTAAATAGCATCGGGGAGAGCACGGCCCCTTGAGGCACTCCACATACTCGTGGGTGCCTTCGGGACTGCTGCTCCCCAATAGCCAGCCTTTGTCCCTGACCTTGGAGAAAGGAGACAAGCCATTGCATGGCAAGCCCCGGAATTCCCATGTTGGCGAGGCCGTGGGTGAGTAGCCGGTGGTCGACTGTGTCGAACGCCACCAACAGGTCTAACAACAGCAGGACCGCCGCCCCGCCCTGATCCAGGTGCCTCCAGAGGTCATCTGTGAGGGCGACCAGTGGTGTCTCCGTTCCATGGCCTGGGCGGAAGCCGGACTGGAAAGGATCTAGCACGGAAGCTCTGACATGAAGCTCATTAGAAAACCTTAGGCCAGTTGCCCTCTCTCAGCGTAACCTCCCTAACAGGGTTGTTGACAGGATAAAACGGAAGAGGGGAGCAGGGGTGGATTGGACCTTAAGGTCACTGGGGAAAGTCCCAGTGGGATGATGGCCTGGCGGCCAGCCAAGTGCAAGGTAGACAGAAGCCACCACTGCCATGGGCTGGTGGTGGTCCCTGTCTCATGACAGACAGGAAGAGTCACAACATTGGGCTGCCAGGTCTTGACGATGCACCGGTGGTGGTGGGGGGAGCCTTCCGGGAGTGGGGCGGAGCTCCACCCCAAACAGCAACATCGTGTGGTGACATCCCCAAAGCAATGATGTCACAGGGAAGTCAAGACGGATATGTTGCGCAGTGACGCTCTGGAACCAATTTCACACAAGAGCTGTGCTGCAGTCACGCCTCCCTTTGCCCTGCTTCTATTGGTCAATTTCCCACTTGAAGCCACATGGCCGCGTTTTGACCCGCGGCTTCGCCCGATTTCCCCCGCGGTTTTGTGAGCCTGTTTTTTGAGGATCACGAAACCGTGGGGAAAATCGGGCGAAGCCCAAAACGCTGCCCCGCGGCTTCGAATGGGAAATTGACCAATAGAAGCGAGGCAAAGGTAGGCGCGACCGCGGCGCAGCTCTTGTGTGAAATCGGTCTGGGTTTTTTTAAATTATATTTTATTATTTTCTCAAGAAGAAAAAAGGTGGGATACAGAAGGTAAAAAGGGGAGGGGGAAAATATAGATCCCACAAGTTTGTTAAATATTATGAATCGTTCCGTACAACAAGGAAAATCAAATGTATTGCCAAATGTATTACATAAT
>NW_015213543.1:0-1464 GCF_001447785.1 Gekko japonicus | reverse complement strand
CTGGTCCCAATCCAACAGGGGGCCAACAACGCCGTACACCATGAATCAATGAGAGAGTCCGAGGGTGAGCATGATGACGTCAACCAGTCTTGTACTCTGAGACCCAAGCAGACCCAAGTGAAAACGGCGCCGCGGCAAACCTGTGCCGGATGCGGCGGTGATCACGAGCAGGATCGATGCTAGGCGAAGGACATCGTTTGCCGGTCCTGTGACAAGCGAGGCCATTTGGCCAGAGTCTGCAGGGCCAAGAGGAAGAAGACACCACCATCGTCTCCTCGTGAAAGGCCCTGGGTTCGAGGCAAGGACAACACGAGGTCTACAGATTGTCATCTGACCAGCTGCTGTTCCTGCCCTTCGACCATCCTGAGGACCAGATCATGAGCAAAGAAGAAGATTCACATCACCGTTTTGTTAAATGGCGTACCGTGCGAGATGGAGGTCGACTCGGGATCGTCCGTGACCGTCATTTCATCTGAAACCTTGCAACGTTTGTTTCCGCAATGGAGCCATCGGTGTTTGCAGCCGAGCACCATCCACCTTTCCGATTTTCAGGGAAGGCGCATCCCTGTGGCCGGCGAAGCCACATTTGAAGTACAATTCAAAGGGTTCAAGGAGTCTCTGAGTCTCCTTGTTGCCGAGGGGCGCCGAGCCAGTCTGTTGGGCGTAGACTGGTCTGAGGCCCTCGGAATTGCAATCACTGGTATTAACCAAGTAAATGAAAATAAATTGAATTCACTGTATGTGGAATTTGCAGATGTGTTTGATGGTACTCTGGGAATGTATAGGGGGCCACCTGTTTGGCCTAGATCCGTCTGTAGTGTTTATACGGCTTAAATATCGCAAGGTACCGATTTCTCTGAAACCGCGTATAGAAGCCGATCTGGATAAGCTCGTGTCTCAAGGTGTGCTCAAACCAGTGTCACACTCGAAATCGGAGACCCTTATTGTGACACCTGTAAAACCTGACGGATCTATCCGAATATGTGCAGAGTACAAATGCACACTCAACAAGGCTCTGCAGCAGCACTCTTACCCAGTCCCCGTAATTAGTCACGTGCTGGCGTCATTACGGGAGAGTAAAATCTTCGCCAAACTAGATCTGGCACAGGCCTATCAACAACTGCCAGTAGACCCCCAGGCCGCAATGGCGCAAACCATTGTCACGCACAGGGGTGCGTTCAAAGTGAATCGTTTACAGTTTGGCGTGAACATGACCTATCAGAACAAAGGAAGTTCTGGAGGGAAGATAAATTATTGGTCTTTATGTACAATATGTGATTGGACCTTAGCTGACATGTGGGCATGGCTTGCCAAGCCCGGACAGTTTAAAAAGGAGCCTGTTGCTCCATTGATTTGTCACGTTCTGGTTCTTCTGACTTCGTGTTCAATAAAGCTCTTAATCACTGTTTACCTGCTGCTTGAGTCTCGTATCTAATATTGGCCCTCCAGAGGAACTGGCTGGCC
>NW_015213542.1:0-1543 GCF_001447785.1 Gekko japonicus | reverse complement strand
GATGGCCCAGGCTGGCCCGATCTTATTAGCTCTCAGGAGCTAAGCACGGTCGGCCCCGGTTAGTACTTGGATGGGAGACCACCAAGGAAGTCCGGGGTTGCTGTGCAGAGGCAAACAGTGGCAAACCACCTCTGCTTGCCGGCCTTGACCTGGAAGGCCCAGGCTAGCCCGATCTCGTCAGATCTTGGAGGCTAAGCAGGGTCGGCCCTGGTTTAGTAGTACTTGGATGGGAGACCACCGAGGAAGTCCAGGGTTGCTATGCAGAGGCCGGCAGTGGCCTCTGTTCATCTGACCCAACCTGGATGGTCCAAGGCTAGCCTGATCTCATCAGATCTAGGAAGCAAAGTAGGGCCAGTCCTGGTTAGTCCATGGATGGGAGACCACCGAGGAAGTCCACGGTTGCTGCGCAGAGGCAGGCAATGGCAAGCCTACCTCTGAATGTCTCTTGCCTTGCAAACCCCTGTGTCGGCAATTTCCACCGCCGGGGAGTCTGTGGTCTCTGCCCGGCAAGCACAGTTTCCCCCCCTTATGGCTCCACGGCTGCACCCCAATCCGAGAGCTTCAGCTTGTTTGCATTACAAGCGTTCGAACGAAAGAGAAGTTTTGTTGCAAGTTGCAGAACCCGCGTCGCTAAGTGCAGAATCGTTCCCACCATAGAAGTCAGTGGAGTGCCAAACCAAAGAGGCTGCTTCTGACGCATACAATGTTTTCCTCTCTTTTTTCAAGGGCACACACGTGGCTATGCACTCATTCTTTTTTTTTAAAAAAAGGGCTGGGTTTGTGTGTGTGCGTACGTGCGTGTGTACTCTGACCGGGATAGCCCATCAAATCTCAGAAACTCAGCAGGGTCGGCCCTGGTTAGTACTTGGATGGAAGCCCCAAAAGGAAGTCCAGTGTCCCTACGCAGAGGCAGGCAATGGAAACCACCTCTGTTTGTCTGCTCTCACCTGGATGGCCCAGGCTGGCCTGATCTTGTCAGATCTCAGAAGCTAAGCAGGGTTGGCCCTGGTTAGTACTTGGGTGGGAGACCACCAAGGATGTCCAGGGTTGCTACGCAGAGGCAGGCACTGCCAAACCTCCTCTGTATGTCTGCCGTGACCTGGATGGCCCAGGCTAACCCGATCTCATCAAATCTCGGAAGCTAAGCAGGGTTGGTCCTGGTTAGACCACCAAGGAAGTCCAGGGTTGCTACGCAGAGGCAGGCACTGCCAAACTGCCTCTGTATGTCTGCCCTGACCTGGATGGCCCAGGCTAGCCCGATCTCATCAAATCTCAGAAGCCAAGCAGGGTCGGTCCTGGTTAGACCACCAAGGAAGTCCAGGGTTGCTGTGCAGAGGCAGGCACTGCCAAACCTCCTTTGTATGTCTGCCCTGACCTGGATGGCCCAGGCTAACCCGATCTCATCAAATCTCGGAAGCTAAGCAGGGTTGGCCCTGGTTAGACCTCGGATGGGAGACCACCTAGGAAGTCCAGGGTTGCTATGCAGAGGCAGGCCATGGCAAACCACTTATGTATGCCTTTTGTCCTGACCTGGATGGCCCAG
>NW_015213541.1:0-1593 GCF_001447785.1 Gekko japonicus | reverse complement strand
TTGCCCTAACAGTAGCAATCTGGAGACAGCCGAGGAATGACACTTCACAGGAAAAAAAGGTGCTATCTGTCTTCTTGCTGCCCCTTGCAAGGTCTTCTTCTCTCTTCTCTGTACCCCAAACATCGTCTGTTCCAATGCAAACTGTACCTTCAGTTTTTCTTTATCGTGGTTTTCGGTCTGTCAAAACTCATGAATATTTCAGGGACTGGGGGAAAGTCTCCTTAGGTTGGAGAAAGATCTGAAGCTTTGCTAAGTGGAGCGGCAGGACACATGCTTCTGTAGGCTGACAAGGGTTCTCCAAAAAAGTGTCAGTTATTTGAGTGCAATTGGCATTCTTTGCAAAACCTGTTCCTCCATTGTCTTTGCTGCTATTACAAAGCACCCCTGCTGCTTTCTTTCTGGAAGTTCTTCACACATACTTAATCTTGAGGATAGAATGGTATTGCTTTTGGTTGGTTTTTGGCAACAAGCAGGGAGCTGGCACTCCTGTTTGAATCCTCTCTGCTGTCTGTCATTTTTTGACGGGACTGTGGATAGGAATCTAAGATCTAGGATTTATCCTCAGGGAGGTGTGAGCAGTAGGAAGAAATAAACCTCTGCACGCTGTCAGAAGTCATTTGCAAGTGGGAAGAAAAGGATATTAAAATTCCTCAAAGTTTCCCTTTTCCTAAAAAAGTTCTGAATGCCCCCAAGTTTTCTAGATTGCCCCCAGGAGGTGCACATGACCCTGGTTAAGACTCACTTTGGGTCTGATGAATTTAACTGCAGTGCACAAGCAGCTTTTCTGCTTGAGGGCCAGCATGGTGTAATTGGTTAGAGTGCTGGAGTAATACCTGGGAGACCCAGGTTCAATTCCCCACTCTGCCATGAAGGGTTGCCAGGTGACCTTGGGCCAGTCACACCTAACCTACCTCACAGGGTTGATATGAGGATAAAATGGAGGAGGGGGGAAGTGTTGTAAGCCCATTTGGATCTCCATTAGGGAGAAAAGGTAAAAGTAGGTAAAGGTTCCCTTGCTCGAAAGCCAGTAAAATCCGACTCTAGAGTTGCGGTGCTCATCTCCATTTCCAAGCCGAAGAGCCAGCACTGTCCAAAGATGTTTCCATGGTCATGTGGCCGGCATGACTAAATGCCAAGGCGCACGGAACGCTGTTACCTTCCCACCGAAATGCTACCTATTTATTTATCTACTTGCAATTTCTTGCTTTCGAACTGCTAGGTTGGCAGGAGCTGGAACCAGTGACGGGAGCTCAGTCCATCATGCGGCACTCAGGTCTCGAACTGCTGAACTACCGACCTTCCACAGCCTGCAGTTCAGCGTCTTAACCACTTGAGCCACCGCAGCTCCATTAGGGAGAAAAGTGGGGTATAAATGAAGTAAGTGAATAAATAAACATGAATATCTGGCTGACATACCAGCCAGTATTGTTAAAGGGAACGTGCAACTAGCCTGCAACTTTAGCCTTTTATAACTCCTCCATTTCGTTGGGACAAAAAAATCCCGGGTTCAAGCTAATGGGGCCTGAACTTGCGGAGACGGAGAGGAGAAACGATCTTGCGGTTGTAGCAGATAGCTCAATGGAAGTGTCAACC
>NW_015213540.1:0-1430 GCF_001447785.1 Gekko japonicus | reverse complement strand
ACCACACCAGAAGCAAAACAGGCTCAGAAAAAAACCACCTGAATGTACCCTTAATCAGCTCTTACAGTTCAAAATTTGCTCTTGACTGCTGCTTTCATTGATTGGTCTACTCATTAAACCAAAGAAATGGTGCAGCCAATTATTCAACCAAATTCACCCCACACTGTTGCCATACTGAACCTCACACAAGTTTTTCCCCCTTCCAACTTACATCTCTGCCCAAGTCCTTAAACATGTGCAGAAATGAGTGTTGATTTCACGAACACATTTTTCATCCACTACTTTTTATGCCATATTCTATTTTGTCCAAGTAATGGATGATCCAGTCTAGGGCTCTCTTCAGTATCCTCCTGTCTCCATCATATTACCCTAATGCTTTCTCCCATAAAGTATAATCACAAACCATATTACATTAATTCCTCTCTGACCCATCACGTCTTCCCGCTGCATTTTCTGTTATTACTTCCCTGGCTTTTCTCTCATAGCCTTTAGACTTTATCATCTTCCATCTTTATCATATTGTTTTACTTCTTTTCATTGCGTTGTTCTTCCTGTCGAATCATTCTATCACCTTGGTTTTCACACTCTAGACTGCCATGGTTGCTTCGCAACACATCTCCAATGAAAGAAGTATCTCTCTAATCTAATCTAACCTTCGCTTTATAATCATATATCTTTCCCTCTCTTGATACATTGTTAATATTGTCTTGGTTGTGAAAATACAGCTTCTGTTCTCATAAAATCTTGGTTAGCTGAGAAAATAGAAATAAAATAAAATATCCAAGCTAAAATATAGCAGCAAAGTACACTGTAGGCCAGAATATGATTTCCTGCTTCTGCTTTACTGCTCAATCTCTGTCGGTGCCTACAAGGAAACCATTCATACCACTGGTTTGGCCTGTTCTGCTGTGAATATATGAAATTGCTGTACTCAGACCACTGGCCCAGTTAGGCTACTATCTGTCATGTTCTCTTTTGCTTCTGTCAGGATTAGGGTACTACTGCTCTCAGGTTTCTGCTCTCAGGTTCATACAGCAGAGACAGGTGGGCTTAAAACGGTATCTATTTATTAACAAGGAGCTACGGGGATGTGAGCAACTGGTCTCAAAACAAAGGAGCTCATGCAGTCTACACTTCTAGTTAACTAAGCAGGGACTTGAAGAAAGATCCCTCCCAAGGAAGGATTTTTTCCTTTTTTATTCCAAGGCCTTTCCCCCCTCCAGTATTTGTCAATATTTCCATCATTTAGGTAGATGGACAGAGAGGGCCAAAAGTAATACCAAGACTGATGTTTTGTTCCTTTTAAAATATACATATTAACAGCCATTGCATTAGGAATCATTCTCTGGCCCTTTCCGCATTCGCCTGCCACTCCAGATTTTCTCAGTGTTTGAGTCAAAGCATGTCCATGGCAAAACAGCATCCAAATA
>NW_015213539.1:0-1468 GCF_001447785.1 Gekko japonicus | reverse complement strand
CTTGCTTCCCAAACTTTGCAGTGTGGATGATTTTGGTCTAGCTCCTCTTTAGTGTATGTAGCAGGAACTGGACATGCATCTAATGGGCATCTAATCTTATTCAAATCCATTCTGTGGACAGAATGAACTATTTGGGGGCAGGCCAGTCCTTTTTTTTTTGCTTGTATTACTCATTATGTACATTGATGGTGCTGCATACATTATAATGAATGGTAAATAAATATTGGACCTACCAGCCTTGACAGCCTGACTTGACACGTCTCACCACTTCAAACACGCTGGCATTAGGAGGAGAGATTGGTTGGAGTGAAAATTTTTTTTGAAGCAGAGGAAACTTTTTTTTTTTGCAGAATTCAGTGATGGATGTCCGTGAATACAACTTTTTAAAGAGAGCGAGAGAGAGGGAGGGAGGAAGAGAGATGTTGATTCTGGATGCTTCGCGCTATAATAGCTGACAGCTGAATCTGCGTGGTGGCTCTTAAACTGTATCAGACAGGCCAGACAGTTTTCTCAGGATCCCCAAGGAGTTCCTCAAGAAAGGAAAAGGTGGATTTTTTGTAATGTTTCCCCCCCCCTCTACCCGCTCGCTGCCAGAGAAGGTCTGTAGTTCTTGGCTGATGTCCAGCAGAACCAAGGGAGGAAGGGAGGGAGCATATTACAAAGGTCACTCCAAAGGCGATACTTGCAGTTATGTCTTTTCACCTTCTTCTGTTTCTTGGTCTTCTTAGTGAAAGACAGTGCAATGCTAAACAGACTTAAAGCCTTCTCAGCCCATTAACATCAGTGGGTTTAGAGAGGTGTAACTGTGCTAGGACTGCATTGTAAATCTCTGAAGCTGAAACTAATTAGTTGCTTTTCAGATAGGCACAGTTATTCATATACTGTGCCAAAAATTATATATTAGTATAGGTGCCAAGCTACATATTACATGTGTTTCCATAATTCTCCCTCCCCCATAGAAAAGTACCTGTGGGAGACTACAATTGACTGTGAGGGTGCACAGTCCTTCTCCCTGTGCATTTTTTTGTCTGCTCAAAACCCCTCCCCACAGCTGCTTTCCCAACTAAGGAAAATATATGAATCCCTGTGCCACTTTTCTCACAATGGGAAAAGGTGCTGGGAGGGTGATTTTGAGTGGATAAATGGCTGTCAAGGAAAAGGCTAAACAGTCCCTTCTCTTTCTTCTTTTCCCCCTCTCCTGAGTGCTTTTCCTTTAAAAAAATGGGGAAATTATCATCATGGAATTATATATAACCTTTCAATTGTTCCCACATATATCAGACAATGCCTTTGCAATGTGTAGGAGGGTGTGCATGGATGGGGAGCCTCTTTATTGCAAGGGCTCTTGCTAAATCTGCTGCTATTTCATTGTATTTATGTCTAGATGAGCAGTGGGATCTTTCTACTCTCAGTTTTGGCTCAGTTTTTTCCCCATTTCCATTATTCCCTGTTATTCAAAAGGAACATT
>NW_015213538.1:0-1511 GCF_001447785.1 Gekko japonicus | reverse complement strand
AAATGCCCTGTCCCTTTAATAGAGGCTTCATGGTAGAAATGGGTAGCTGAGGGTTTTCATGGAATAGAGGGGATTGGAATCACCGGGTAAATAAGACTCTATTAAAGGGGTAAATAAGACTCTATTAAAGGGACAGGACATTCCCCCCCTCCAAGTAGCTGGCACCCTAACCAAGACCAAGGTGAGGAATATTTTCTTTATGCAAAGCATCATACCTGTTGCTCACTACATGCACTTGTTTGCAGCATGTGCTAAATGTAAGCTCTCCTCCTGCCCATAGCGTTGCCAGCCTCCAGGTGGGACCCGGGCATCTCTTACAACTGATCTCCAGACTACAGACACTAATTCCCCTGGAGAAAAGTGGCTGCTTCAGAGGGTGGAGTCTACATTATACCCTGCTGAGGTCCCTCCCCAAACTCCATCCTCCCAAGGCTCCACCCCCAAATCTCCAGGAATTTCCCAGGCCAGATTTGGCAACCCTGTTAATGTTGCCCAGCATCCTGCTGCCGGTAGTGGCTTGTAAGATGCTGACAAGCAGGGGATAAGTGGTAATGTTTTGTGAAGGGCCCCAGCACCTGGTACTGAGAGGTGTACTGAGAGGTGGACACACAACTTCCTGTTTTAGTTACCATGGTTCACAGCCAATGAAAGACCTGTCCCCAATAATGGCCATCCCTTTGGGTAACTGGATTTTGCAGCTGGTGAAGTTTCACCCTCCCAGCCTACTAGTAAGCTCTCATAAGAAACATTTTGGTACCCTGGAGGGGAGAAGAGGCAAATGAGATATACTCGTTCCTGTTTGATAGCCATGCTGTCATTGAGCATCCTCAGACCAAAAGGGCAAAGGCGATGGAGACCTGTGCAGCTAGTGCTGGACTCCAGTTGGAAGAATGTGCTTTGTGCTCATTCTTTTCTGTTTTTCTCCTCCTGCAGTTTTAGGTGTTAGGCTGCTGGGACTGAAAGTTAACATCTTGTTCGTTTCTCTCCACTGGTTCGTTGATGGGTGGCGTTGAGATGAAGAGCGTGTGAAAGTACCGTTCTATGAAATCAAGGTCGAGTCCCTCAGCTAAGAGACCTGCAAGCCAAACTCTGAGGGTGTGCTGTTGAATATGAATGTGTAGTGAGCGGCAGTTACAGCAGAAAAGTACAACAAAAGGAGAACTAACTGCTTTACGCCGACCTTAGACCTTGCCTTAGATTTTCAGCTTGTGATGAAGTATCCAGGAAAAATTATTCATTTCTCCTAAGGGTGAAAACCAATATATGATGGAACAGTTAGGAAATCGCTTGATTGTAACGTCTGTCTATACAGGCTGGATTGATGTTTGGTTGTATAGGACTCTCCACTACTTCAGCAAGCATGGATGACTGCACATTCAGTTACAAGCTCTCCACAGAGAAGGGAAAGGGGTCTCTCCTCTTCTTCCCCCACCAGCTGGCTGCACTGCTGCATGCCTGCTTCCCCCCCTGCATCGGTGGGTCCCTTCTTTCTCCACTCCCTGCTGCTGTTC